>NC_046360.1:30666870-30809370 GCF_004027225.2 Strigops habroptila | reverse complement strand
ACTCAAAAAAAGAGAAAAAAAACCCCTAATGATAATTCTCTAAAAAGAGTCGAACCTTTTTATGAGACCTGTTGCCAATATTAGTGCCACCGAATGATCTCATCTTTCATTCTGGCTAAATTCCAACACACAATTTCATTAACCCAGGTACTGCAGGTGATAAAACTCATTTTTCCCTAAAGAGACAGCTAAAAAGTACCAGTTATACATTTATGAAGTACCAGCAATCAAAATTATGGATTTTCTAAAAGGTTTTTAACTACTTTTATTGAAAGGAAAATCGCTGTCTCAGACTTTTGTGACACTATTGCTAATAATAAATTTTACCATTTAGACATCGCAGTAATATGGTAGACAGTGTCAATAAAAGTATGAAACAAAGATGATCCTTGTCTCTTAAGTAATGCTTTCTGATTACACACCGGAAATTATAATGTGAAGCATAAACTAAGAGCACCTTAAGATATAAAATGCAATAATGCAAGACAATGTGTCTTGCAATGCATGTGCCACACACAAGTATGTCAGTGGGCAAGCATCGGAGGTGTTTTATGGTACAAGCTGAACGCTCATCCCAAGGTGAAAAACAGTTATATGTGCGCCTAGAACTAAAAACGAGGCGAGTTAATCGGAGCTGTTTGACCTGCTTAGGAGAAGAATGAAGGTTTTTTTGAAGGGATGCTACTTTTGGGTTCCTCGCTGCAAAGTTTCCCTACGAGCATCCCCGGGAGCACTAGAGGGCACTGTGGGATTTGGGCCACCCTGGCCTCCTCTTCCTCCTCTCGCCGCCGCCTCAGGGGTCCTGAACCCCCCTGCCAGGCCGGGAAGGTTATGAGGGAGGTCTTAAAAGCATCGGTAACGCCGACATTTGAACGGCAACTCCACGAATTGCTGGAGAATCAAACGCTCGCTGGCATCCCTTAGAGCGGGACGGGCCAGGCGGCAGCCCCCTCAGTGAGACCTGGGAGGTGAACTGGGCTTGCGAGCAGCTTAAAACCCTAAAAAGCACCTACAGACTGGCCTTTCCTCTGCCCTTGCTACCTATTTGATTAAAAGGTCTCTGTTGTGCTAACTGCAGATGATTTCACCGCGGAACATTCTGACATGCAAATGATAGCAATTAATGCCTTTGAAACAATTTATGATTTCCGGCCTACTTCAACATGTATTAGCATATACCTGGTTTCTTTAATATACACTTTGTTTTTCCAAAACCACAAACATAGTTGCTGGAATTTCATGTGGAAGTGCTTAAGGGGTTGAAAGTTAACACCTTTGTGAGCCGAGCAGTCTCACAGTTGCTGCTGAACAAAAGCCTCTTTGTAGGAGCTTTCTCGAAATGTTTTCTTAACATGTTCCAAGTAGTTTTAGGCAGGCAACTAAAGTAAACAAGATGTTACCATGATAAAAACACTTGTGAAAACATTACAGAGTGCACTTAGTAGTTTCTTTCACATAAACTCCCCTTCGTTTCATCAAAGTTAAATGCACATGAAGCAGATTACTAGCATCACTGCAATATAGGACCACAAGATCTCTCCAAAGGTCTGTGTCCCTCTTTTAAAGAATAGGTTTGATCTTAAAATGGTATGGCTGTGATTAAGCACGTCTAAAATACAATCAAATTAAAAAAAAGGAAAACGAGAAAAAAAAAGGAGGAAAGAAAAAAAGGGGGAGAGGGAATATAAAACCCTACTCAGTCTTCTTCATTTTTCACCCTGGATACCTTGCTGAATAACCCCCCTCCCTCCAGCAGGGATTTCCTGCACAACTTGCTGTTATAAGGGGTACATATTTCTATCTGCAAGAGTCTTTAAACACATGCAAATGAAATCAGGGATACAGTCAATTTTGAAGGAAAGTCACTCTGTGCTACTAATTGCTCCTTTCGCTGCCGCCTGCGAGTCGGGCCCTGGTTAACACGCGAGACACGTGTGGACCCTCCAGCCCTCACCTGGCTTCCCGCAGCTTGGCAGAAGGCCATCAGGTCACCGCGGTGAGACTGGACTTGTTTTGTTTTTAGGCTCGGGGAGAATTCTGGAGCATGCAGGGCGCTACTGTTTCATTAGGCATAGCAGCAGCCCCTGCTGCTATCAGTTAGCTCTAACTGATACCGCATCACATGATAACCAATGGCTGATGGATTAAAGGGAGAATAAAAAAAAGCCACAAGGCTAAAACTGCAACTTATTTCAAAAAGAAATAGGGAAATGAATGCATACAATAGCCTGTGTATCTGCTGGTTCTGATAAGCATCCTCCTGTTGGCTGTGAGAGAAAGACAACTAGGATCGTTATTTGTACAGTATTTATCTTTGAAATCAAGGGCCCTGTGGTGTACCTCACCTTGGGAACAAACACTACAGAACGATCACAGAAGAGTGTCAAATCTCTGGTTTTGATTTACCAACAGTTATGATATTTCTTCCTCAGGAGGAAAAGAAATGAACCATGTTTTAGACGTGCAAGTCCTTTTTTCTCCCTTAACTGTAGAATCATTTTATTGGCATACAGGGCTTTCATTCCACATGTAACTTCTCTTTGCTTTTTCTAACAGGCCTTTTTACTGAGGTAAGTGAAATTAAGCAATGCTCAATTGATACACAGGCTGTATTTCACTTGGTAAACAAGAGCTTTTCTCTTGAGGGGACTGTCGAAAGAGCTTCACGGATTATACAAGTATCAGAAAGAAACTTCAAGCATCTACCTGTTATCTTTTCATTGAGTAATGAATTCTGATAAATGGCAATATAATTTAAGGACAGATGCTCCACGGGAGGCTTGGAAGGCTACAGTGTCATTTTATGAAGCAATGCTCACTTCCTAACAGTGTCAATACGCTGCTCAGGGACATTCATTTCTGCATTCGTTCTGGGTTAAATATCACTCTGAACAATAAGACTTTGTCTGGACACTGTAGAATTTGAATAATGAGAAAATTTACACGAGCTGATGGGTTTAAGAAAGTCACACGAAATATTTCTATTGAAAGGTTTCAATGGGGGGAAAAAAAAGATTGATGATAAGTGAGTGATAAAAGAACCAGCATTGTTGGAGCTGGGAGTAATGGAGCCGCTTCAGGTCCAGTCTGGGCTGGTAAACGGTTTTCAGGTTATTCCTACCTAATGATTGCCCCTAGTATCTCCTCCAGGTGAACTCGGTCTACTTACCAAAACGTCTCCAAAAAAACATATGAAAAAAAAAAAATCAACCTTGCCTCTACCCATGCTGTGTGACTTAAGGGATGTATTTTCTACGTGTGCTCACATCAAGCAGTCCCCTGCTCTGACGGAAATCTTCCTGAAACCAACAGATCTAATCTGGAACAGGGACTAGCACAGGAAGCAAAGGTGGCATAAGCTGACGTTATGTGACTACACAAGTCATTCCGATATCTAAGGCTACCGCAGCACCTCTCCCTTGCCTTAAGTGCAGTATGATTTAGAATTGTTTTACAGGTCTAAATGCTATAGTATGTCATAGGCATATGAATATGCTGGCAAGTATGGCAAGATTAGCATTTATTTCACTTACGTGAACAACAGGATGAATTACAAGAAATAAGGCCACCCTTTATGGAAATTTATGACTAGCACCTTCTTATTTTGTAATCCTCTTGTAATGAGAACTTCCTCATTACTGCACTATTCCATACTTGTAACATATGTTTATACTAGGACCAGCGCTGCTCCTACTGAATTCAGAAGGGCTTTGCCAGTGGAAGCAGAAGTGGCCTATTCTGTTCTGAGAACAAAAACCTATCTGTGTCATCTAACATCATCCAACAAACATCCCCTGCTTGCTGTCACCCTTCCCTCCCTCCTTCCCATAAAAATCCAGGGAACTGCCCCAGAAAGAGTAGATACAGCTAAACATTTTGGGACTAATTTTACATATCTGTCCTGAAGAATCCCATATATTTATGTAGACTAACTTCATGAGATCACTACTGTAAATGGGAGCAGAATCTGTCCCTTTGTGCATTTAAATCATAAGCATTGCTTGGGCAGTTGGTCTCCTGTGATCTTACAGCCCTAGTACTTGAGAAAAGATCAGTGCCCAAACCTTCTAGAACCTGGGGGTACCCAAAGCATACGTGTACCTGGTCATCTACCCTGACAGAAAACTCTTTTGTGATGGGAACACTTTTTGCTCCAGCTTGGAGGTGAGGCTGATGGTTTCGCTGTGGAGCAGCCATGTGTAAGTTATTAGAGCTCTGCCGGTCCTACCCTGCATCAGGATGCACGCATTACCACATACTAGTCCATAATGCACTGTTTATGCAACGCGTAAAACTGTGTTCTTTGGCAGCAAGGAAAAGGTCTGCAGCAAACTGCAGGGGCCCAATTAATATAATTATAGTTTATTTTTAGTAGTGTAGACTTTGTTCATTAGTTACTTATTTGACATAAATTAAATTTCACGTGATGTTCTGCAATTCTCTGTTCAATTATGGACTTAATTTAAGACTAAATTTCTAAATTAAAGAGAAATCAAGGTTAAATCAAGGTTGCATTGTTTATGTTATCAATACTGCATCTTCCAAATTATTTAAATAAATTAAAAAAAAAAAAAAAAAAAAAAGGCTGTGGAACTGCAAACTATTTTATAGCAATACACTGAGCAAGACCATACTTTCCCCGTGGGGCTAATTTACTATCCCCTGTTAAAACGTTCTTGAGCCTGATCCAAAAGCCATTGAAGTGAAAGGGAGCTCTCTGTTGACTTCAATGGACTTTGCATCTGGCCCACGGTGAGTGACAGCACACAAAATTTCAGGGCATGCTTTCTCTACAACGCAAGTGCCAAAAACACAGTCCTTACTTTAGAAACGACTGGAAGTCTTCACATACTGCTTCACAACCTGGCCATTTGCATACACCGTGTCCATAGAGCGGATGGTTGTGTGAGTGCTCCTCATGGGATAAACTGGAGGAGAGAAAGAGAAAAGAGGAAAAGTGGTGTAACTGAAGATACTGCGCCAATTCATCTTCACAAAGACTCTTAAGAGCAGCAAACAACAGATCCTGAAACATCCCTAACATCTCGCAGTACCCACCTGACTCTGCCCATGGTTTTTCAAAACAGAATTAAATACCATTTGCAGTGAGAAACATGTGTCATTCTTACTTAGCTATCCTCCTACATTTCATTCATTAATTAAAAGCTTTGTAAAGAATTTAAATTACATGGATGGGGAAGAAATCACTTGACAGACCTGCTTAATATCCTGCTTGATATTTTGCTAAGAAATTTATGAACATTGCATATTTACAATTCAACTTCATCAGGAAGAAAAGTCATCTCCACACAGCAGTGTATTCTTGTAACACAATACAACCTGACCCGAGGCTTTCCACATTGCTACAGAAAGAGGAAAAGCATCAAGTTTGCAGCCTTGGCTTTCCCACCATGTTATTTATTTACTGGGTTGTTTTATTTTGGTCTTCATTTTGGGATGTCTTCTCTCCCCCCCTTACAGGCTGTTTCTTTGCACAAGTGCAGCCCCCTTACATCCCAGTAAAGAAAATTCAAGATGTAATTTTCAAATGCAAAATTCATCATAAAAAAAGGAACCTTGTAATCAAAGGATTCCTCAGCACGAGGGGCTAGTGGGGGCTATTAACCTTGCTAAGGTTGGGCAGGAACGTCACAGAGCTTTCTAACTACTGAAACCTGGGTTAAAGAAGAAAAAAATCATATGAGCACTAAAAGGGTTAATCCCCTTCAGCGGGATTCCAATCAATACGTAATGATTTGGCTGCACTGATCCAAGTCATGAGACGCTTTGATCCAGGCCATGTGGTGCTCAGGGAAATGTATCTGTTGCACTAACTGATGAACCATATTCTAAAATATCTTCTTTATTCAACTTCTGCATGGAAACTTCTGAAGTAAAGGAATTATTTTTGCAACAGTTTCCATAACCTTAGATGACTTTCAAAATAAAATGTCAAAATAATATTGAAATCTCTATTTTATGCTCACACACAGATCTATTTTTCATAGCAATCTTTTTGCTACAGTATGCCTGTGCTGTATTATGGACTTCAAACATACACAAAGGATATGAACACATACCAGCATCTAGGTGTGGCTTTTATGACTTATTTTATCCTGGATTATAGGTAACGTTACGGATAAATGCCTACTTTTTTGCCATTTTACTTTTATACACATGTGGAAATGCTGTTTATTCTTGTTCTGTAATATTATCTGCCATGTACTGTAACAAAATTATGTTCTTGTATTATTTCTGATGCACTGAATAGCAAGATCACCACAGAACACTCCACTGAGATGTTATCCCAAATGCAAAGAAGTTGCAAGAGTATTCTTGCCCAGATTATGCCACTATTGACTTTGGGCCCATCATTAATTGAAGGTGAGGGGTTTAATTATTTTATGTTGTTTGGGTTGTTTTTAATTCAAAAAACGTAAAGATCTCATTGGAAAAGGTATTACGAGTTGTACATGAACTTAATTATTTCATTAACATCTAAATTTTGGCTGTTTACACATAGTTCTTCAAGCATTTATCTATATATCTGTATCTTTATCTATATATGTGTGCGCAAGGTAATTTCCTAAAAGAAGAACTGTAGGTGAAGAGACTTACAAAGGCCTTTTCTCTAAAGGAATACTACCCTGGTTTAACTTAAATTTGTTTAAAATGTGCAAGTGGGGAGAAAGTCTTATCAGTTAATTTTTTAAAAGAACAAAAGGACCGATGCCTTCCCTGCAAGGAAATTAGAAAAATGCTGCACCACACATTTCTGCAGCTGAGAGTGAGGGAGGATGGCTGAAGAACACCATCCACCCAAGCCACACAGGCGTATGGTCAAACACCCTCCACACACATCAGGAAAGAATAACTCGGAAAATAATGGGGTTTATCATCTGCTTCCATACCTGAATGAAGCAAGGGGTGAGAAAGTAGGCTTTCATGTTAACACTCCATTAAAATCCATGAAGGCTGTATAGGAGAGTTATGATTTCAGTGTGCTCGGCAGAACCCAAAAAAACATTCACTGTATTAATTCACACAGCGCACGTTACCCATGCACCAGGATGACTGCAGAAACGCCGGGTGATGCCAAGTAAGGAGTCAGGCCCCTGTGGGTTTTAAGCACTGTAAATCTCATTATAATATCAACAGGAGTCACATGGCTTAAACCCCCAGCAGGGTTTTTTAAAGTTTCTCTGTCAGAGCCTAAAGGCCATGGCCAAGTCAACGGAAAGAGCCCTACCGAGATTTGTATTTATTTTTTAAATCCAAGCGCAAATCTCTTTTCTTTCCAGGAAACTTGCACAAGACAAGACAAACTATGTAGGACATGATACCCTGGTACTGCGTCCAAAGAAAATGACAGAACGACCAGGAGAGTATCAAACTGTAAACTATGCTCAGGATGACAGACTAATGCTGTCAATAACCAGAAAGATTGGTGTTGACTGTAAATGGCAACTTAAAAGGTCATTTTGCTAACACGATGCTAAGCGTAACTTACTTAACACCTACGTACAGCTTCAACTGCCATTTGACAAAGCAAAGCAACTTCTTCAACTTACCAAAAATAGACACTTCAAAAGCAAAAAACCCTTCAGTACTGAACGACAAATGCAGGCACCCTCCGTAGGCAGCGTGCCTTTCCGAAGGCAGCTACTCCCATCCTGCTCAGGGGGGTTTCAGCGGTGCCTTTCAGTGACCTTTATGTGTCAGTATCAGATGACTGCTATTTTATCCATCCCACTTTTGAAGATATTATAGATTGCCACTTGTTGCCTGATAGAGCCTCAAGAAGCACCTCAAAACAAAACAAGGAGTGGGTTTATACAGAAGCGGATTTAATGCACAAAGGATACAGCCAGTGGAAATGAATGGAGAACTCTGTTTAACTGATCTAAGTACTCACTTTGTTTGAGCAAATAGAGGTGGAAAACGAAGATTTTAATCCAATGCATAAACAAACAGCTTTGTGGGCACAATGCAAACCCATAAGCTTAAATCATTCAATGATATTTTGTCTGCATGCAAGCACAGTTTATCTGGATGCATCCTTGGTCTCGCTGCCGGAGACAGACTTTTAGAAGATCTGAGCTTTGGCAAGCAGAAGCAAGTTTTAGGTCTGTTTGATTTCTAATGACACATTAGAGTAGGTGTTTGTTTCTGTCACCCTCTCTCCTTCCCAGGAACGCATATTCGTGGTTGGGTACTGGTGATGCAAGACTAGTTAGTGGAAGTGATTTTATAACAAGACATAATTTTCAAAGAAGTGAAGGAATAAATGATGGAAAAAAAATCGAGATTATGTGGGGTTTTTCTCCTCGTATTTGCATACAGAATACTTAATACAATTATTTCCAAATAATGCAATAGCACAGCACTATTACATCGAAGTACAGCAAATAACCCTCTGGCGAGTAAAACATCTTGCGTAAGTCAACTTATGACATAGGACAGAGTAACGAAATCCATGTGGGAAGCTAAAAACTGCGTAAGCGTCCACTTACTTTCTGTTGCCTCCAGCCTGGTTTCCAGTAAGAAGAGGAGGGGAGAAGGGCCAGAGGGCCAGGCACTTCCACTGCTCCTCTGTGCTTGCTGGGTAAGAGGAGAGGAGTTTTTACCTCTGCTTTCTTCAACCTATGTTGTTGCTTCACAGCCCCAAGGATCTCCAGAGGGTCTGGAAGCAGATTCACCACCTACTCCAGCAGGGATGGCTGTAGAAGCTGGTACTTGCACAGCCCCGATCTCCAGACTACTTCAGCCATTTACCTTTAATCCATCTGCTGTGTTACAGCATCACTGAAGAATACAAAAGCTTGAAGATGGAGCAGCCACAGAGAGCTAAGCACACATAGTAAAAATGACAGTAGACCCCCAAGAGAGATGGGAACACACTAGGTGTTGGGGTAACTACTGACCAAAGCACTAGCAGGAAAGCTACCCGAGCTGTATGGTTTAATTCAACCCATACTCAGTAACTGTGTGAAAGTGGGTACCATCCTTATACATGCTGGCCAGAAAGTCATGGGTGGATATAAAAGCCAGCTGAGCAGAAGCCTCAGGAATAGTACTTCTGCCACACAGTGGACCATATTTTAAATATTCATGATGCTGACATACTTCATATTCTACTCTCTCCCTTCCACATCTGCCTGGGCCAACGATCTTTGCCAAAACGCTGGGGGAAGTCAGTGATGTAGAGAAGCATCCTTGATTTTCTATTACAGTTATGAAGCATCTGCTCACGTTCTAACGGTGCAGAGAACATGCCTGAGCCACCTGCACACTGAAAAATCAATAGCACATCTCCTGCTTTCCTCTTGGAAGGCGTTTGAGCAGAGCACCCATAGAAACTGCAGAAATGCCTTTTTTTCTTTAATTTTATTTCTTAGGGGCAATGGGAAGTGGTCTTATCTTTGCCAGCTGCCATGCTGGCATGCCATGCCATGCCATGCCATGCCAATGTCAGTGCATGGTCCAGGCAGGAGCACAGGACTCAGTCTCACACCACATTCTTCCCTGGCCTAACTGGATGGCACAGACATTGAGGCAAAATGCCATGATTTTGGTCTTGTACAGGTGGAGAAGAAACACAACTGGGAACCAGCGTGGGTCTCCTGTATTTGTGACTGCCCAGGGAGCTCTAAAGCTCACCAAAAAGCACCAATGGAATCAAGATGGTGAAAATATCACAAGTCTCTAAGTCAAGAACACTTGCTGCATTTGATTTAAAGTTTAAATGGAAGCAGCAATGATTAAATCTTTCTACCAACTGTACTTGAATGCAAGTTCCTGCCTTCATGGCAAAATCAATTGAATAAAGATACGTTTTGCAGTGAAGGTGCAAAGCCCCCTGAATTCTTACTAGGGTGGCTCAGTGCCTCCTTCCTCTCTAAACTGTCAATTTAAAATAAAACCCAGTAATTAAAAAAATATTATTTAATTTTTTTTAAATCAAGATAAGTATTAAGCCATATACTGAAGTGGACTACTTCCAGATATTCACACTTCCATCCAAGCCTCAGTATCTGCCCAGAAAGCAGGTATTTGATTTGAATGCAGAACTGTCTGATCAGGGTAAATAGCTCTCCATGGGTGGGTAAGGATTAGCAGAGGGTCATGGGCCTTCTGGAGAGGTGGCATTTGATGTGTACAGTCAGTGACAGCTCTATCCAGAACTGGCTTGCGAATTTTTGGATGCTTTTTAAAGCTGCATTTCTCCCTTTCCTCATTACTTTAGTCCACGAACAGACCTAGGACTAGAAGAAACTCTTGTTTTACATCAAGCCCTATTGAAAGTAACAGGAGTGGTATATTACATTTTAAATGACTACACCAATTTAAGACAAATCAGGTTAAAACTGCAGCCTACAGGCTGAAAACCTGCCTTCAAATCCGTCTGCACTAACTTGTATACTCCTCTAGTATAAGGAAAAGAAAAAAAAGCCGAGCTGTAGCACTGCTGTAGTTACACCATGCCGGCAATGTACCCCAAATCACTGCCCCACATCCTTACACCTCTGTGGTATTGTTCTCTAAATGTCTGTTGCAAGGCGAGCACTGGAGCATCTGCAGCAAGGCTAGGACAAAATCTGGCTACCATTCCCTTTCTCTTTTACCCAATGCAAAGAGTATATAATAACCAGACTAAATAATTATGTGCATCATTTTCTGGTTTTGATCTATGCACTGATGGTTTGGATTATTAATCAACATTATGACCCTCCAGCACACTCAAAGTACTACATACTTTTTCCAGCGGCACCCCCTCTTTCAACCCTGCAGCAGAACTTCTCCTGGGTCCAGACAGCCACTGCCCTACATCCTTTCCTTGGAGGAACTGAACCTATTTGTAGACCACTGAAAAGAAAAGCCCATTGCAAAAAATACCGGTATTGAATTCATCGCTTATCTCGGGTGGAAGTTCCATTCCTGCACTTGAGTTAACGAGTTTTTCTCTACTATTTAAAATTCTTATTTTTTTATTTCAACCTTGTGCCTAGGTACTGTAGTGAAAAGTACATCCAATATACCCAGACGCACATGATTTGAAACGCTGGATTTTAAATTCCAGCACTGCTAACTAATGAGAACAATTTTTTCCCTCTTCTGCTTTGTAGCATCACTTCATGTACTTACATACCATAATCACATCCTCCAAGAGCCTCTATTTTTCCAGGGTGTAGATCTTTAATTCCCTTTAATCTGTCTTCATAGCCTATTCCCTCCAACGCCTTTATCATCCTAGCTGCTCTCTTCTATATTTGCTCCAGCTTCTCTTTATCCTTTCTGCAAGAGAGTGGCCAATTGTACATCACACTCTCAATGTGGTTTAACTGGTTCTGCATAAAGTAGAACAGGAAAAAAGGACTCAGACGCAACACGCATGTTTATGCCTCCCATGACTGCATTTACCTTTTTAACTAAGACATGGCACAGAGTGTCCCACCTTAATTTCTCAACCCTGATTATGCCTCAGCCATTTCCCACACAACTGATGCTGAGCAGCTGACGTGTCATGTCAAACCAGCAGTTTGGAATTTTTATTTCCAAGCTGGGCTACTTTTTACTTATCCCTGCTAAATCTCATTTGATTCCTCTCTGAACAGCCTTCTAATTTATTCAGATGAAAACGGATTGATTCAGTATCTTAGTTTAATTAGGAAAAAAATGTGATACTGCCACTTTCTTGGGTCTAGGAGTGAGTTCTGGTTTTTTTAACTGACTTCCAGCACAGCAATCCTATCCCTCTTACACATCCAATTCGTATGGCAGAGGAAGGTGGCAATGGCCAGGCTTTGGCCGCAATTCAGCAACGCTTTTAAGAACACATGCGAGTTTAAAAACACAGGATTATGCCCTGGACTTCACTGAGACTGAGGTGCAAAATTACAAACATACATACATACTTTGTAAAAAGATCCTGTTTGCCAACCTAATTTTACTGTAATTTATATTCTGTTGTTACATTTAAATTTATAGTAAAAGAAAACACTTGAGAAACAAGATCTATTCTCCTTTAGCAAAACTAGACTCTGTTATATTTAGGGTTGAGGCAAGTCTTCCACCCTTATATTAACCAGCAATATGCCAACAAATACGATTAACAGGGAGTATTCACATCAGTATTTTTCACCCCTGTCCCACAAGCACAACAAAACCTGTGCAGAAGGTGACAGACACATCGCACACAGCCTGGGGGCTCGATGGGTGAGCGCTCACCCACTACATGTCCCTGAGGCCAACAGGAAAGTGCCCTTTGGGAAAACGTTTACCAAAAACTAATTCAGCTAAATAACGACTCCAAGGGAGAAACACAGCTAAAGCACCGAATCCTCCCTGCTGCATGCTTTCCCTCCAAAGAATGCTACTTAAGAAAGCACTAAAATCGAAAGGACACAAGCCTGCTTCCCCAGGGAAGTGTGCTGAATCATACAGGTAGTGTAAATATCATATGCTGCTGCAGGTGCTAGGCAGTCTATCTGTTTGTGTTTACTAAAAGGCATAACAAATAGTCACACTAAAACAGAACAACATTTGGCATTGGAATGATAGATACCAGAGCAGCCATAAATCACGTTCACTTGTTTGGATTTGAACCACTGAGCAATACTAACACTACAGCCCCCCTTTTTCAGAGAGATCCTTCGCTGTGATTTGTCTCTTCCAGGGGCAGCATCGCAATGCACAGTACTGAGAGGCTCAGCATCTTTCCCCAGCACAACGCAGCTGAGAAAAACCATGCAACCATGTGAGAAAAGGGGGGGGGGGGGGGGGAACATTAAAACCCCAAGAATGAAGGAAGAGACTTGCGTGACATGTCGGGCCAGCTAACATCGCTTCCAGCTTTGCAACTTCTGAGTTAATTCACAGTATAAACAACGAGGAAAATGTTTCTTCCGAGCAAGACTTCCTGTAAACTGTTCATTAGAGTGGGGCTGGTGCACCTGCTGATTAACCAGGCGCTCCAAGAATAAACAACAACCCAAGCCAGCCAGATTGTTCTGGAATTTGCTCTGAGCTGATTTTTCTTCCCCCATGTTATAAATTGGATTCTACAATAAAACAAACAGCAGAACATAGGTTGCCGAGAGTTAAAAATCTACTTTTTACACTACATTGACCACAGCACCCACAGGCACAGCTACAATGTCTTTCTATGAATGGGACAGATTGCCATATGGATGCAGACACTGAACAAGTTGTACAACTCCTGGCGACAAGTGCCTAGGGGACTGTCCTATATTAGCACCACCTGTGCTGTGGAAATTGTGCTCTCTGTATGAAATGGTATTTAAGGGCCCATCATGATGTTATTTTTGAGTACACACACAAAAAGGAAAATTACAGTTAAGAAGAATTTGCTGGCTAGCGGATCTGTTGCTCAGCTCCCAAGATCGCTTCCCAGAGGAATAGTTATCTTCTTTATTCACGCAGCCCAAAATGACAAGCTGCAACACATATTAGTAGTTTTCCCTGCCTGGGCTTATACCATCGTTTTAATGAGAATACACTTTATAATATACATATGTCTTTCCCGATCACACAGAAGAAATTGCCACCCTCTCACCTGAAAAACACCAGCTCTATGGAAAAACACCCCACGGCATTATACAAACGCTGCTCCAGCAGCAAGCAACGCAGTATAAATTTTCCTTGGGTTCCTTCCCCCACCTCTCAGTGTGCAGCAGGTAGAGCCACAAATCCTGATGACCGAATTTCAGTGTGCATCTCGCCACTCTGAAAATACAACCCTGTCTTGGTGACAAAAATAGAGCTCCAGATTAGCACAAGATGTCGAGAGAAAGGGGAGAAGGGAGAAGAGGTTTGAGCAGTACCTAGCTGCTCTACAAAAAGAGATTTCCCCCTCTCCAAACTGCAAGAAAAAAAAAGATGCCAAGAAAAAGTAAAGTAAAATAAATTGAATTAAAGAAAAACAGTTGTAAAGTGAATGTTACAACCTGGGAAAAATGATGTCATTTTATTGAGAAACTCATTTTTTTTCCATTAAACCACAGTGAAATGGATAAAGTTTATACAGCTTAATGGTGGAGTTTTACTTTAAATGCTACTCAATACCTTAGCAGTACGATATAACATGATATAACAGCTGTCATACTAACTGCTCAATTTTTATTGAACAGCAGAGAAAATAGTCACACAAAAATCGCCTAACTTCTCCTCTACTTTTATGGCCTTTTCAAGGGTGTTTCTTTTCCACTCTCAGGCTGTGATACGTATGATAAAAAAACTACCACAGCTCTTCATTAGCTCCGGGCTCAGCTCTTTTAGGAATCAGATCCCCCGAGCAAATGCTGAGGAAGGACAACTTGCACACAGGAGGAAATAAAAAGAAACAGGAATCCATGGTGCAGTAAAACAGAAACAGGTCCCTTTTTAAGACTACTACATAAACACCTCTAATAAAAGAAGAGGACAAATTTTCATTGGACTTCAAGTATTTAGACAGGAATGTTTTAGTAAAAGTTTAACTGCAAAGTACATGCAATTAACAGAAAGCCATCAGCTATTTCTCTGGTATGTAAAAATAGCATTAAGCTGTATTAAATGCACGTGTAAGTATCTCAGTTGCAAGAAAAGGGAGGAGATATGCAAAGCACTCAGATATCAAACAATGATCTGTTGGCCAGATGGAGGAATAAAACAATACATATGCTAAAATTTGGAAAAGTTCTGTTAGGCGTCTGCCAAGGCTCACCCAATCTATTTTAAGTGCTTTTTGATACATTAGCTTAGTGTTTGGAGTTGTACAACTGATGGTTATTACACGGGACCAGAAAGCAGCGAAGCGTTGGCGTGCAGCAGCTCCCCGATGCCGGGGCAGCTTCCCAAGTGTCAAACACAGCGCCCTTATTCAGCACAGGGCCACACCAGGTAATCACACACCAGTTAACTTTGCATCTTTTGTAGGGAAAAACCAAATAAAATAAACTAGAAATAATTTTACAGGGTTCAGTGAAAACAAGTCTTTGAAAAGCATAATTTGATTAAAGAGCTCCCGGGCAGACTGAGGAGCAACAGTGTTGTACAACTGATTTAGCAGCAGGTTTCCCAAAAACACAAGTGCGGCAGCAGACGTGGTGTGGGCAATGCAAAGGACACCACACACCCCACTTTGGAAACACCAACAATAAAAAGTGCCTGATAAGGCTTAAAATTGAAAATTAGCAACTTCAGGTCTGAGGCATGGCTGGTGTTTTTTCAAAGCTGGTGTCAGAGAGAAGTGACTCAAATGGGGAGAACGTATAGTAACTGGTGGTGATTTCTGTGGCAGGAGAGCGAGCGCCAAGGCATCAGGTAGTGGGACGCTCTCGGTTGTATCTGCACACAATAAATAGAGACGTCCAGGCCAGTGCCCTGCTCTGGCTGTCACAGCATCACCGTCACCAAACAGCCTGACCAGCCCTACAGCCATCACACCCATACTAGTGCAATGAGAAGAGATAGAGAAGCCATGCTGCCGATGGTTTATTGGATACACAGCTGAGCATCCAGGCTTGGCTCGAGTTTCCAGCTCCAACCTGGCTCTGCAGTGAGGAAGCTGCATAGAGGCACCTGAGATGCTCAAACCATGGGTAACAACATCAGGGACATGATGGGGTTTGTGTACATGGAGCAATTAAATACCTTCTGGGAGGAAAAGCCCCAGGAACCCTGATTTCTTAAGAAAGAATGGATTTGAGGTAACCTAATCTAACAAAACTCTGCTGATGGTAAATTATAACGAGCTAAAATCAACTGCGCGGCGCAACTGAGAGGAGCTGACACGGATGAGCAGATTTCATGCTGGCACCAGTGCAGAACGAATACCAGGGACTACACAGAAAGGCAGGAGAAGAGAGGATCAGGCCCTGGGAGCATATGAATTGCAGGCTGAACTGTTTCATCCCAAGCATTAATAATGGACTGAAGTCTGTAATTCTTAATCGTGCTGAATCCTAATGCCTTCATCTAAGGGCCTTGGGATTTTGATGGAGGATCAGCTGGCATGGAAGATAACAACAGTAAAACACAATGCATTAAGCCTAACCAACAGATCAATGGCTTGCCATGCCATTCCTCTCACTTCCCTTCAGAGCCTTCTCCAGACTCCTTCCTCCCGTGACACTGGTGAGAAAAAGTCATTTAAAAATCTCCTCGTTTATTTTATTTTTCCTATGGAGATGGGTGCTTGCATATGTGGAAGGACAAGACTCAAGCATGGATGGAAAGGGTACAAAGACAAGGGACAAACGTGAGATTGCCAGCAGATGGAGAAAGGTCTCTTGGACATGCAGCCTTTACCTCCAACCCTTTGTCTCTTGCAAACAGATGCGTTTCCTAAATGAACAGCTCTGAACCTTCATTACCTCACTGGTTTACGTATGGCCTCTAGCACCCTGCTGCTGCTACAGTCACAGAACAGTGCCAGGGGATGGGACCAGCACATAGGCGCCTGCACTCCTCCAAAGCACACCCAGACCTTCTGGTTCAACCCCAAACCGGAGCAACCCCTGCTCACTGCAAAAGGCCAATGAATTCTGCACCGTTCTGCTTTTCCAAACCAACCCACACCAGGAACATTCCCAAGCATGCAGATTTTGGGATGCCCACTGCACATCAGGTTATAAAGTCAGTGTTCACCTAAAGCCACCGGGCATTTGTTTTGCTCTTTTTCTTAAGAAAATGATCCAGCTTCCCCCAAATAAGATGCAGCGGAAGGAGATGGAAAGCGGGTTCTGTCCTTGACATTTCTAAGCACAGCAGATGTACTTAACTGGCTCCTGTTACTTATTTATTTACTTGTGTAGAGAAAATGCTTCCTACTGAAGAAACCCAAATGCTGATAAGATGATAAGAGGTTTGCATGCTGGTTGATGGTCTCGCTTTCGCTTATCCTGAGCGAATACAAGTATCTGTAACTAAGTATTTCCCTTAGGGTACTGATGACTGAGGTATGTTTATTGCATTGAGTGAATTTATATATATAATCAGCACAATAAACATTATTAAATTGTCTGAGTAAAATCAAAGCATGAAACACACAGTCAGTGCTGAATTCTAATGATGCTGAATGCCCATGATTGCATGGGGAAAGGATCTTAACAAGCCTTGATTTGAGCTTTGGCATCCGCCTCACAAATCACACGAAATGTTCTCTCTTTAATAGTGCTGAATATTGATAAATGTCTCTGCACGGCACAACAGGGAAGTTGGTCTCTATTGGCAATCTTTACCAAAGTGTGTTTTTTCCTTCTCTACACTCAAGGGTTTACCCTGAATGATTTAATTATAATTTTCCTTGTGTAAGACAAATTAAAGAGGAGAGTAGGAGTGTCATACCAAAGCAGATTATTTATCTCCTTAACAGATTGCTGCGCACCAAACCCCAGAGCTGCTGCTGCCGCTACTTACAGAAACTGGGCGAAATGTGGGACAAAAGCATAGATGTAATATACATTTAAAGCCCAAAAGAATGAACGCATTAACCCATTCTTTCCAGTTGGAATTGTTTCATTCCTATGAAAGCCATACACACAGAGCATGCAGAAACCAAGAGCAGCACCATGATGCTCCTTGGCCCCCACCTAGGATGCCTTCTGCTTTCTAATGTATTTTTGCTTTTCAAGCACCCCAGGGTGACTCTGGCCACCCGCCTGCCATTCTGCCATAAAGGAGAACTTTTGCTGTCACTTGGCTCTGAGCACGGCAGTCCCGCAGTGGCCAGCGTCACCAGTGACACCAAATCTGCGTCCCCGCAGCCTGTGTGGGACTGAAGCTTCACCATGCGCACTGTGAGGCTGGGCTGGCGGCGCGGTGCTATGTGGGCATACCGAGCAGCCAAGGACCTTTCTCCTGCTATTTTAAGCCCTGTGTTTATAACCAAAGCATGTTTTTACCCCAGATGTACAGCAGAGCGGCTGCTCGCCCGCTCACTTTTACGCAGGTCAGCCAAGTGCCTCCTGTCTTGCAGGTCTGCAGCAGCCTCCCAACCCAATCTGTGGGATCAGGAACCCTGTAAAACACAGCCTGAACTATCCTAGTGACATGTGCCAGAAATGACAGTGATGATAGTAACTCCCACATAACCAACTTGCCTCCTGCAGCCCACTCCTTCTCAAAAGCCCAAGAGGAAGGGGGAGAAAATAGCTTTATAGCACACCCTAAAAGTTAATGTTACCTGTATATGATTATTTATTGCTGCTGGGCAGTCGTTATGATGTGGCTGTGCTTAACTGTTCGGACACTTACAGCTTTTACTATGTGCTTTTTATTGTTGTTTAAATCTAAATAAATAGCTCTTGGTTGTATCAAGAGCAAAGCTCACAGACAGTTGCACAGAAGGTGCAGGAATGAAAGGGGGGAAGCCACAACCCAAAAACCTGCCCTGGCCAGCCCAAGCTGCGGGCTTGTAGGATGGGAGGTGGAAGGGCTGAAATCTCCCTTGTGAGCCCTTCTGACATCCCCATCCCCATCGAGCTTGGGCTAGGGACCACCTCCACATGCCCCTCGTATTTGCAGGTTCAGCTGTTGTGCTGAGCCAGCTGGATTCAAGAACAGTCAAGGATTTCAGCAGAAGTCTAACAAACTCATGCTCCCACCAGACCCATGACTTTTTCTAGTCTTAATCTTTGCAATCAAAAAATTACCAAACCCTGCTCATGCCTGAGCTCTCTCTTTTGTAAATACGCTAAAATTTCACCTTCTATGAGCCTTCAAATATACATCTGATGGCGGACCACAGCTACTCTTTCCTCACTGCTCACACACCATCCCAAACTCCCTGCCTGTAGATAAATACCCTTTCATAAAGGAAACCAGTGCAACACATCCCAACAAGAGGAGTTTCTGTGTCAGATGAAATCCAGGCAGGCACCACAGTGCCTGATGAGACTGCAACAAAACCCTTAAGTGCATCAGTAGGCATTCTTCTGCGTGTAGCCTCCTGCTCTACTTATGGATAAAGATGTAATTCAATCACTGCAGCAAATGGATGGCGTAAACCCTCCATGTACCAAACAGAGGCAAGATAATGCAAAGTCTGCAGCTCTCTTATTTGTATTCCTAAATACACCTATTTTTGTATTTTGATATTGTAGTAGAGAACTCAGTGGATATTTAAGAAAAGTACAATGGCAAGCTTTAACAATGCAGCTATCAATTCAACCACTGAGGATTTTAAGTCTTCTAAACTAAATGAAAATCTCAAACAATACAAATGGCAAGTTTATGCCTTCCTTATTACTTTATTTGGAACTTGACTAATAAAAACTTATGTATCACCTTGTTTGTAGATCCCAGTTGCCTCCAGGCCACAATTACAGGACTCAGACACATGGATTTACAGTCTGCTGAATAGTATATGCAGAGAAAATTCTTACTTCAGAACAGATTCTTGTATTTCCACTGCACTTCAAACTAAACAGCAATGGCATACTGTTTCCTCACTTAGACTGCCATTAGCAGACAGTACTTGCCTTTATTTAGTGAAAGAAGATACATTGCACTGCATGGGTTTTTATTTTATATACTCAGTAAGAAAAACATAGATAAAAAATTTATTGAAAAGTCATAAACCCATCTTGTTCAGCTCCGTATGCAGCAAAAAGGGAATTTAATTGTTTAATAAACATCAAATTGTTTTTAGTATCCCATGTAAGTCTTCATGAAAACCATGTCCTTGACACTTGCATGCATTATAAATGTGTACACTGATGTTCCCCCACGTGTCCTTGCAATGGGTATAAAATGACGCCTTACACACACAGCAGTTCTTCCAACAGTGGGTGTGCTCTCCTTTAAAATCTATCTATTCCCAACAGCACCATTTTCTTAATATTAGAAAGATATAAGAGGTATTTATATAGCTGCCCTATCAATCTACTTTCAGACCACCAGAAATATAAACTCTATGGCTTAAAAATTCCATTATCCTCTTTCTAATGAATGAAAGGAGGACGGAAAGACAAAGCCATCAGTTTCCATAAAATCCAGCTTTCACTAGTGTCTGCTATAACATTTCTAGATGGGCAAAGGGACTCTCCTGAATGCAAAGAAGCACTGCCCTCCCCACTGCGCCCCTGCTGCTTGCACGGTCCCAGAGACCCTTCTCCTCCTCCTTCTCCACAGCCAGCAGTGATGCTGAGGCTGCAGCAGGAGCTGGTACCCACTGCCCGAGCTCCTGGGACTGTCTGTCTCACCGTAAGCAAAAGTTATGTTGTTAGACACGCCTCAGTGAAATCTGGGGGTGTAAAGAAACAAACCTGCAATAAAGCATCCTTTGGAATAAAGCAGAGCCCGCGCCGAGAAGCACGTCAACAGACAACCCCTGATTTAAGCCATTTCTTATAACAATGCAAGCCTAGCAAGTATAAATTAACTCACACTTTTAAAAGCCAAACAACACCAGTTAGCTAATTTTATCAGCACTTAAAAATAAAAAAAAGCCACTTTGTTTTAAAGAAACGTGGTGAACTCAAGCATATCCTGTCATGTGAATGCAGGTAAATATAGGGGGGAAGAAAAGGGGGCAAAGGAACATGTTAGACAAGAGGGGGCACCAAAATTTGGCAGATAAACAGGTGGTAAAACAGCCTGTACTGACCAACAGATTTTATGCCTCACCTCCAGCCTGCAAACCCGAAGCACATCAATAGCAACGCCACTCGTGATGCAAAACTCAAAAAACCCAGCTTACACTCTTCACACTTCTCCCAATACGCTTATCCAATGCACTTCTAATTAGCTAATTGTGCCCACATTGATCCAATTAACAAGCCATAAAGATCTGAACAAAAGGAGCATATTCTGCCCAGTGGAGACTCTATTCAACCACGCCAAAACCAGACAGAGCAAGACGTGGAGGACAAAACTGAGGCCAAGGCGGTTGGCCACCGCTCCCAATGATTCTGCCATCATTTCGGCACGCTCTTCGGAGATGCTCCTGGGTGGAAACCCCACCAGCACCTACCTCTCCCGTTTAGGAGTGTGGACCGATAGCTGTCCATTAGTTGAGGCGTGTGGGTTGATGATTAAGGAGGTCTTAGACGGCGCTGAGGAGGAGACACAGGTGGTGGACAGGTCCAGGCTGCTGTGGTTGTTGCTGGCTGCCTCCTCCGCTGTGTGCGAGCTTGTCACTTCCTTCCAGAGCTGCTGCAGTTCTGTTGGAATCATGCCTGAAACAAACAAATTGGATAATTAAATCAATTAACAGCTAATTCGGCCGTCTTCAAACAGTAATTAAATCAAAGAGTCAGTAAACAAAGCCTAGTGTTAGGTTTGTGTGTGTGTGTTTTTGCACGTGTATTTTTTTTAATAACTAAAGGCTAATATTAAACACAGCGCGACTCTGTTAAATCTTCTCATGCACCACCTGCGATACCTGTGTAATGCAAGATCTGGGCCATGGGTAAGGGGATCCATACAACACACCACCACATACACACACTGTATTAATTATTATTCTTTTTTGTCATTTTTACACCAGAAGCCCCATTTCCAGAGTCCCTACTCAGGCAGAGATCCCCATGAGCTCACAGCAAGGCCAATAACAAAGGTGGCCAAAGGCTACGCTGCAGTCAGATGGAGAAATTTAATATTTTATTTTATTTTCCTTTTTTATTATTATTTTTCTTTCCTTTTTTTTTTTTTAAGGAAAGTGAATACTTTCTAACCTCTTTTTAAAAGAAAGGAAGGTTTCAGGGAAAAAGAAAATACTCAGCTTTATTATTATGACAACATGAACCACAATATGACTAATTTTGTGCTTAAGTTTTAAATGATGACAAATAGCTTTGTTATTAAATACAGTTTTTATTAATCACTTTTAGACATAAATTATGAATTCATATTGTCTTCCTGAAATGCTTTTCAAATTTTAACAGTCAAATTGATTATACTATGATTATTTCATTAACACACCTATCTTTCTCATTAATTTTGGTTTCTCGAACTGCTCACTTAATTGATGGATGTGTCTACTGAAAAACTGTATAACTTTCTGTACAAGTAACACTATTATTACTGTCATTTCTTAGATCAATGCTAATGAGCCATTCAAAAGTAAAATGAAAACATAAAATAAGCTTCAAGAAATAATAATAATAAAAAAATATGTATTTTTTTATGGTGTCAAAATGGACACCAGGTTTAAGACACAGCATTCAATAAGTAATACAAGCAAAAACTTTGCAAACTTCCAGGCTGGAAGGGGAGCTGCACGAGTCAGCATTACACAGGCTCACACTGAGATCATGCTTTTGGATAAAGCTTATGTTTGTGACATGATCAAACAAGTCAAGTTGCTCTCACTGAAGACTAGCTCAGTGCTCTTTCAGAGAAGGCCATGGGAAAAAATTAGCAGTAGAGACGCATCACTTAAATATTCAGGGTAAAAAAAAATTAACAAAAGCCAGTGTCTGTGTGTTTTTAAAGAGGTTTCTCATCACTGTGCTCCCAGATCATCATTGGGATGACTGTTCATTGTTTCACCATATCGTAGCACCGGAGCTATCCTAAGGAAACCTGCCATTTTCTGAGTGTATAGCAGCAGCTCACACAGGCATGTATCTCACCAAACCTAAGGTATTGAAATGAAAAAAAAAAAAAAGGCAGTATGCATTATATTCATTTGAAACACATAATAAAAAATGCCAAGGTCTAAATTTAATTTATTTTTGTCATTTAGAATACAATGGATAGATAATCATCTCAACGTGATCAGCCAAACATCTTTACTTTGCTAAACTGTTAAAGATTTTAATTATGCTAGCTTTGGAGAGCACTGGTCTAATGAGGCGATAGACTCCAGAGAATCTAAGTGGTTAAGAACTGTGAAATGAGTCTGATAGGATTTTTTTATATTCACCGTGGATCGTTTGCATATCAAAGAGGAGTAAATTATTGCACGACAGACCAATAACCTTCCCCGCCTTTCCGAGAGTAGCATTAACAAAAACAGTTGGTCTCCAGTAACGGTTCACTACAAAAAAATGCTAAAATCCTTAAGTATCTGCAATTAATATATATTATGAAAAAGGCTTCAATTTATACATTAAGTGATCAGATATTCTTTGGACACATCCGTTTCTCTAAAGCCACGTCATTTGCCTTTCATCAGACCCGAATGCCAATTACATTCTGATGGATTTTGTCCCAAATGAGCATTTAGTTATTAGACATATTCAATTATTACTTGTCCCTTGAAATTAAACCTCTGAGCAAATTAAACAAAGAGAAAGGTCAGTACACAAGCCTGTGTCCTGTTTTGCTGTGTCGGGCTATTATTTTCAAACACCTTGCGAAGTGACAGTGTGGGATGTATTTTTAGCCAACACGCTTGACAGGACTGTCTGCACACTAACAATTACCTGGGAGCACGGCTGACCCTTACACCACTGTTTACTCAATTGAAACAATAGTGAATAGACTTGTCTGTTGATAACATATTGATAGGAGACCATATGAGTCGACACCTATTTTTATTTTCCAGAATAAGCAAATAGGGAAAGAATAACTGGACTTTTTTTTTTTTTCCCTCCTTTTTTTTTCCTTTTTGCCACCACTCCCTTATCTGGATTTCTGCAGGTTTTTAATTAGAGGCAGGCTGGCACCCCCTCTCCTGTCCCCCTTTCTCCTCTGTCTTCCCATCTCGTCCTGATCACTTCTGGATCTACTAATGCTTTATCCCAACGAGAAGCTTGCAATTGTTATAGCTGTTAAAATAGACACACACATAATATTTATACCTCTATGTACTTTTATATTTACATGCAGATCTTCCAGAAGTCAATAAAAAGCTGTTTGGTCTAACTTCCTATATAAGTGTAACTCATATTAGTACTCATAATAACTATACTGAATATTGAAAGTAAAACAAAATATATCCAATTGTGTGGGGAAAGAATGCTGAGGATAATAAGGAG
The DNA here is from genome assembly GCF_004027225.2 of Strigops habroptila. Classification (NCBI taxonomy): domain Eukaryota; kingdom Metazoa; phylum Chordata; class Aves; order Psittaciformes; family Psittacidae; genus Strigops; species Strigops habroptila. The sequence goes on along the minus strand of NC_046360.1, from coordinate 30,785,440 downwards.
GATTTCAGGCTGGGTGACGTTAATTCAAGGAGTTAAGTGTGATGTCATCCTCATCTGCACACAATCATCACTTTAAAATGACAACATGAATTGATTGATAAAATAAAATCTAGAGAAAGCCCTTCTCTTCCTTCCCCAAATTTCATTCTTTTAGAATAATTCTAGAGAGAATTCCTACCCAGCCTGTCAAACTGGGCAGCTGAAAGGTGTGCTCATTACTCACCCAGCAAAATGGTTAAATAAAATAATAGAACAAATGGTAAAAGCAAGTCAAATAGATCCACGAATACTCGCAATAAATTATGTAATTTACCATTTAACAGTTTCATTTTAACAGCGAGAGCTAAATTCCAAGTCAGATTCTCAGAACTGTGCTGCAATTACCCGAGATCGCTGCTGCCGGTGCTGCAACTTCCTACATACCAGAGCGGGATTGAGCCCTGAAACTGCCAAATCCACGGGAGCAATCAGGCACCCAGATGTCTCAGTCCTATTATTTTCACTCACGGGTGATCTGAAGTGCGATCTGCAGTTTCATTTTGCAGCCACTAAAGATCCAGCTCTCGCAGCTCAGAACACTGCTGAAATGCGGTTTATTTTTAAATTGCCACTACGTACAGATGTAAAATCTAGATTATAGATGTGTCTAAATACAAAGCAGCAAAGATTACACAAATATAACATTAAAGGATGTGGTATTTTGTGTAAGACAATAGGCGAGCACTAAAAACTAAAATGAAACTAAAATACTGCTTGAAACAATGTATTAGTTCTGAAAACATAACAAAAATATCACTTATGAAGCAGCATTCTCTCCTTAGAAACATTTATTACTATTGCAGATACTTAAGAATAAAAGCAAAATGCTTTTAACCGAATTCACAGCTACATTTACTAGGGGGATGAGGCTGTTTTACATGCACACTTACAGTATTTGTCTCAATCTTGCAAACTGTTCTGAAAACAAAAGGGCATGATGTATGTAATTCTTTTCTTAAAATAAGAAGTGTCCATTACCAATTATTTTAAACTATAGCCCTGGCTCTTCATTGCATTTTTCAACACAACTAGTCCCCTTGATTATGAAACAAAATGTAGGCACAGGTTTAAAAAATGTATGTTGTGGGGACAGTTGACAGATTACTGCTCACGGAACTCAATTTCCCAACCCCAGGTATCACCGGCTCAAAGACAGAGTTGCTCAACCTCTTTGTGTCCTTGTACCTCCATACCCAGGTGACCATGTTCAAGCAAGCAGAAAGTTGATTTAAACCTCATAATGACATCAGTTTTAAGCCATCGTCTTCTCTGATAAAGAAAAATAAAATATCATACTGTACTGCACCCCGCCTGAATTCTCAAGTTACTCTTTCCTCCCTCCACCGAGCCCCTGGCTCCAGCCTCCCCCAGTGCTCTCAGCTCATTTCCCTGCAAGAACCAGCCCTTTCTGCTTATGTTTATGTCGTCTCCAGCGTGCAAGTCAGCACCCCTTAGGTTTTAAACACGCTTCTTCACGAGGACTAATAGTTACACTACCCTGCTAACCATATCAATCAATGCCACGACTGCTGAATTACCTACTGGTGTCTCCGATGTGTTACCGCACAGATTACACTTCATGCATCACCACATTCATTTCTTTCACATTACACATGAGCGTGTCTTGTCACTGCCCAATTGCCCTCCTTTGGACAACTTAACTGATGTACTATACAATGAACCTTACCGAGCAAACTTAATAGTATAGGAGCTGTGGGAAAAATTAGAAAGGTTGAAGCTTGAGTCTGGAGGGTGTGTGGGAACAGCCTGGGATGCTTCCAACAATAAATCTGAAGCGTAATTAATGCACGACACAACATTTTGCAAGTATAAATGGCATTTCATCTACGTGCCCTTTTTCCTGGACTCGTTTCATGCCTTCTCCCCATCAGACCGTGCATCAATGGTGACTGACCAGCTACCACGCCAGGCCTGACCCTGCAGCTCCAAGCCAGGCACCACCTTCCCGCAAATCCGCCTCTGACTCAAGCACAGGGCGAGTCTAGGCCTGATGTCCAGCTTTGGGATGATGGAAAAGCTAAACTGAGTCTCGCACAGAGAGGTGGCAGGTCCCCAAAACTTAGCCTTTTAAATACCTTTGTGGTATTTAAATACTTTTGTGGCACTCAAATACCTTTGTAGGTCTGGCAAAAATAAGCCTAAATAAACCACGCCAGCCACACACAAAGCACTCCCCAGTTTTGTCTCCATTTACCCATATAAGTTAATATCCCCCAGCCACCTCGCTCTCCTTTTTGCAGCTATGGACACACAAAAACGGAGGGTGAAGAACAAAAGCAATTTTGTCCTGTCCCCCCCATTTAACTATACAGAGCTGAACGTAAATTCATTATATGGTTTAGCAACTAGTAGCAGCCCTAAGGCTGCTTTGAAGAGCCCAAGTCATTCAACCTGAGCTGACTTAAGTTGCCGAGGTGGATGTTTAAATTTATTATGGGGCAAGGGAAGGAAAAGGCATGATCATTCAGAAATACCAACATCAAGGGTGAAAGACCTGGTCTTCCCTGAGCCATGCCAACTTTGAACAGGCTGCCTTAATCACAGCAGCCAGAGCTGAAGCAAGTCTGTTAAAATGTTCCAAGGCTTGCAGACAAAAAGTAAATTCAAGCCCAACAGGAAGAGAGAGAATAAAACCCCCAGGTCATAATCACTGTCAGAAGTACAGAGATTAAGTAGTTATTGCTTTCAATGTATCAATATCTTAAAAGAAAAATAAAAACAGGGATTTCAGCAAAGCAGTAACTTCTGGCAAGAGTGCGTGATGAATAAAGATGTAGGAGGATCTAATTGTCAACACTACCATTAAAACTAAACAGAGTTAATCCCAATTTGCCTCAGTGTGGAGGGAGGAATGAGGCTATGATGCACACGGGCAGTGAAATGAGGGCCATGTAAACAGGCATGGAGAGGAGACACTGCCACCTCTCCCTCTCAGCTGCTGCAAAGGGCAATCCAATTTCTACAGCTCAGCAGCATGCGGATCAGAGGTGCTCTGTGCCCGGCTCTTTGCCAGGCTGGAACCAGAAAGCGCCCAAATAGCACATTCAGAAAAGGAAAAGCTGCTCTCACACTACCTTAAGCCATGAACCCAGCACCAAGAATCAATTAAGATGCCTCCTGCAAAAGATTTGAAGCCCAGATGAGTACAACCAGCAGCTTCAAGTCTACCAGACTGGCTATAGCTGTGCAAACTGCATCTGAACTCTGAACCACCTGTCTCCCACTAGCCAGAGTGGTCCATGATTTCAGCACTGTCCTCAGAAAATACCTCTATAACGCCCACCCTGCCTGGTAGGGTTTTTCTGTGTTTATCACTTTATGAGCCTATGAGATCTTTCTCTTATTGAGTGACAATTTCATGTGTGTGTGCATGGCATGCTGCTGCTCTGCTGGACAGTCGGTAGCTCCCAAACCCCTCACCAACCTTGTGCAAGGGGTTGCAAAGGCAGAGTAGGCTGGCCAGGCTGGATCGTCAGCAGCCCCTGACGCTGCAAAGACAGGAGGTGCTGCTGTTGCAACTGCTGCATCTGTAAGAGTTGCTGCTGGAAGGCCAACTGCTGCGTAGCCACCTGCTGTTGCTGGGGCTGGAAGAGAAAAAATGCACATTTGTCAATACAGAGCAAAGCGTTAACAGAGGATTTACAGGGCTCCTCGTCTCAACACACTTCAACTGCTGATCGCAGTCACCCAGTATCAAGGCAAGCTAGCGAGCCCACTACCCCATATCAAAGACCCCAAGGCATGCTTAGGTGCTCGAGCTAACCACAGGGCTGCAGTCGGTTCCCACCTCCAGCGGTTACTTTCATCCTACCCAAATCGCTCCTGCCATCCCAACTAACAATGTATGTGCATCTCCTGATCCACGCGGTTGTGTTTTACCCCAGAAGAGGCTGCGTTTCAGTCATGAGTTAAGCAAACGCTGCTGGCAGCTCTTAAAAGTCCTGCGTAATTCTTTGAGGCAAAGAACATGTATAACATGAGAATCGCACCACACCATCACATCACACTTAGATGTAATGAAAAACAACCCTGCACTGTGCTCCGCCTGCTTCATCCATCAAGCCCCACAATTCTTTCTGTTATGTTTGGAATTATTCTGTGCTGTATTTAAGGCTGCTACTTCTGCACTTTGAAAATTTTAATTATTGTCACTAGAAAGAAGATGGAGCTGCTTTACTCCACAGGGATGTGAACCCTGAACCTTTGAGGTGTAAGAGAACATGTTGCTTTTCTCACTACTGTACCCGGAGAAGCTTTTAACTACTCTGTTTATCACTTCTGACATAAATAAATGAGAAAAAATCAGACCTTTGAAGAAGAAAAACTTCATCTAATATTGTTAATTAGCCATGACAAACGATGAAATAACATTGTAAATCTTTCATAGAAACAGCCACTAGATTTTAATTACACACATTCATAATTTAGCAAACAACATCTTACTTGAATGTGAGTGTTTAATATGTTCAGTACTCCAGGCTTCAGAGTCCTTAATTTTGTGCAGTTAAGGAAGCCTCTAGGTTTTGCTTCCATGCTCATCTTGTATTTTATTTGCTTTGTTCTTTAAAACCCATGAAAGGCTTTGCATTTTGATAAATATCTTTTTATTTATTGTACAATGACAGGAGGAAAACTTTTGTTGTGTAAAACATCAATACATCATGCCAGTGTTTAGCAGTTCCTTGTGCTAGCCAAAAAAAATTAATGTAGATTTCCTTAGTAATTATCTGAATGATAGAAAGATAATACAGTGCAGTAGTACAATAAATAGAAGGAAATTATCTAATATCCCTAATCTGCTAGGAATCATATCAAGGTGGAGGTCTTATACACATTATGGCTAACAATTATGGAAAGAAAATTAACTCTTACAAACCTGCATACTTTCGCAAACCAACCCCAGCCAGAGCCCAAGCTTTTTGTCGCCCTTCCTTGATGCCAAGCCAGAGCATCGCTGGCCCCATTCCCTACTGGTGTCAAGCTGGGAAATAGCTCCACCAGAGCTGCAGGAGCAGGACTGACGGACACAGCCAGGGGGTTGTCCCCCACCTTCTTCTACCACTGTGCCCCATCAACCTTAATGAGCCAACCGTGTACCCACAACTGTACTAGCAGTCAGTCTATCTACTGACAGTAAGTCAGTCTATTTACTGACAGAGTCAGTCAATTTATCTTATTCATAAAGTCAATTTCTCTTCTTTTCAAAACAAATCTAGGACTTCAAGAACACAGTTAAACAAATAGGTGTTTAGATGTTCTGAACCTCGGAGAGTTTTCATTTCTTTGCAACAGCTTGCTCAGACAGATCCAGCTGCTGCAACTATCTGCAACAGCACCAGATGAATGCAAGCCCTAGCAACAGTTATATCAGGAGTTACTGTTTGCTTCCATAAATATTCATTTTGTAAATATATTTATATATATAATAAATGGTATTACATAAAAATCTAGTCACAGTAAGCTGTGTTTTACCCATTTGCCATCTGACTGTAAAGTTAGCATGTTCTTTTTTTACGAAAACCAACAACCTTTATATAAATTGACTGATGCCCACAGTTGTCTTCTCAGCTATCCTAAGAAAAACTCTTGAACACTCTCTACTTTGAAAAGCCAGGATATAAAAGTATACAAGGCCCATTGTCCAAGAAAGAATTTAAAAGCAAGACACATTGCCAAACTGTGCTCCCCACCCAGTTACCAAACACAGGATACAAGGCAGTTTGTTTACTTCTCACAATTGAATGCATACAAAAAAGGTCTCAGTGCAGTCCTGTTGTCAGGTCAGTAGTCAGTGTTAAAATGCTGAAATATCCTGATAAAACTTGCATTTTTGATCCCCTCCCTAAAGCTTCTGTCAAAGGTCTGTTTTCCTTTCTTAGGTTACTCCCTACTGCCTAACATAAACTGTCACAACTGCCGGAGGACAAACGGCCCTGTTCGGCACACTGCCCGCTCCATCCAGCGCCACGGCACACAGCGGGATCCTTCTGCAGCTCTGAAGCCCCCCTTGCCTTGGGGAGGCCCAACCTGGCAGGGGGAGAGGAAGCCCCACGGACACAGGGCTTGGATCTCATCCTAGTGCCTCTTGCTCTCGGGCGCTGTGCAGTGCTCACCCTCTGCTACACCATGCAGCCCCCGAGTAAAACCCACCAGACACCTTACTGGGGTCTGTCTGTCATCCCGCTTGGGGGTCGGACCCCTTTTACCAGTGGGGCTTGGGAGATCTGTTGTGTTTTCCCTCTTTCACGACAGTACAATAGGACAAGGCACTAACAAAATGATTTGGGGGATGCAGTACATGAATACACTTGTTCCATCTGTCAAGGTACAAACTCAGCCTTCGTTAGCATGGCAGCCGCCCGTCCCCACCACGGCACTGCTCGCCATGGGACCCCACCACTACCTGTTAGTATGAGAGGGAGGGGTGGAAAAATAATAATAGAAAAAACAGAAGACTGCCACTCGCATGCTAATGTAGCAAGAACAACCTCCTTAAGGCAGGAACAACGGGGCTGAACAAACCCGTGGGATGAAATGCAGTGTTGAAACAGGCCTCTACTAAAACCATCAGCAAAAATACCCCCTCCAACCCCTAGAAAAAGCTGAAGTACTTGAGCCCCTTGTTCTCTTAACAGCTATCGTGTTAAAATGCTCTTCTTGAAACAGGAAGGAGTCCTTTCTTATTGTTGCTTTCGACAGTGTAATATCAGAAGTGTGACCACAGTAAATCAGTGTGTTAGATATTGAAATGCCATCACATTGTCTAACTTCCCTTCTCGTCTTTTTTAACACAAAGTATTTTTTTCTTTAAGCTCCAAGCCCTCATCTTTGTGTCTGAGATGCTCTCCTGTCTGACAACAGCAATTTAGAAGAGTTAACTTTTATCGTTCATTCTGCTGTGTAACTTTCCCCTTCAAATTTCTTTATCTGCCCTCTGAGCTCATCTGAACTTTCATGTTCTCCCAGCATGCAGGCTTGCATTCAAAACTATGTCTAATAGACCAAATAAGAGGTTAATAAGAAGTGGCAACAGAAAGAAAAAATACAATCCCTGGTAACTGATAAGAATGACAGTGGCAGCCCTTTATTGTTTGTCTTCAAATATAGAGTTAAAGATCTTTAAAAAACTAAATTTTGACGCCTTTGAAAAGAAAGAAGCACAAAATAACAACAGGGGGTTATTGCCTGCCAGCCACAGGGGAGAAGCTCCATAATTCTTATTCTCCCTTTTGAAGGCTGTTAGAAATCTGATTCAAAAAAGCAACAGCAGAAGGAGAAAGCCTCTTGAGGCTATCGCCATTTCCTGTGATCATGCATAATGCGTTTCAAAAGTGGGTTTTTACCAATTCTGTTGATCAATTGCACCTCCTTCATATTCCCTCTTTTTTCTGCTGTGTTTACATCTGATGTGACTCAATGACAAGCGCTGTCTGAGACTGTGAAACAGACCTGTCATGTTGATTTATGGGCGCATCAAACCACGACTTGTCCAAACTGAAGCTCGCAGTTCATTAATTAGAGAGTTGTGACTTTGAAGTCAGCTTTCAGACTGTGGTTTTTAACATTTGGCTTAATTTATATGCTCTTGAATGTGGATCTCTAAGGAAAAAACTGAAATTCCCTTCTTGTCTTTGAACTTCTTTTGACCGCACAATAATCATTTCTTTGTCCAGAGTGATGCCTGCATCCCAGAGTCATTAACGCGCATTGAACTGCCACTGATGAGTAAGCCCTACTGAATTAGAAAAACAGCCAGCAAAACAAAGCTGAGAGCATTCTGCACAGTGATATCTCACAATTACATGCCTTCCCTCCCTGTGCCATTTCCATTTTAATTACTGTTAGTCCTTTAGATTTACATTTTAGACACTTTTTAATCTGTTCCCTTTTTATTATAGTGGCGCCCGTAAGCGTGCTATGGTTAAGGTTGTGTCAGCGTTTCCATTATAAACCCCCCTATTTTCAGGGGTTTATAACTCAGCTGGAAAAATTCACTCTGGGTTGTAACTTGGCACAGGTGGCACAATTGCTGAAATTTGGGGGGGCAGAAACCAGTGTGTGCTCTGAGCATCACCACTTGTAAAGTGACACACAAGCGCTGCCACTATGGCAGGACATCACGCAGTGTCTAATGCCAAGAAGCAGCTTTCTAGGATCCACCTAAGCCAGCGCTGATGTCAGATTAAACATGAAACTCCTTGTGCCTAGAGAGGTGAACTCAGAGCCTTAAGAAGAAACCTAACTGCAGCAAAACTAAATTTAAGCACACCAAAACCAACAAAGTTCAGGACATGACAGGTATTTTAAAAGTGTATTGGAACTTATAGGCAGGAACTATCCTGTCCTGTCGTGTTCTTGCCATGGACTGTGGTGGCATCAGAACATCTCCCACCACCATACCGTGAACAGGCAGTGTTCGCATGCTGCCTCTCAGACCTCATTTCTTGGTGCCACCACCAATGTTGCCACAGTGCGGTCCCTCCTGCTAAGCCCATGCTGGAAAGAACATGCAACCAGAACCTCTCCGGTTGGAAACTGCAAACCCAAACTCAACGTCTCAGCATTTTGCTCTGTTTAGAAAGAACAGCACTGTATCTGGGCCTGCTGCCTTGCCCCCTCCCCTTTACAACATAACTAACTTCCAAAAGCACTCTCCCCAGATACAAGTCTAGATGCTTGCTCCAGTACTCATACCAAACACCAAGGCATGGTCCCCTGCTATAAAATATGTGGCAGCAAGCAAATGGAAAGCACAGGAAAACACAGGCGAAAACAGGACAATAACTCTAAATCTGAAAGCTGAGACCTGATAGAGTCAGTTCAGTTGTGCAATCATTTATAAGATGAATGACAGTTTAATAGCCACTAGACAGTCCCCAGGGATCTGTGGTTTGAAAGTAAAATGGGTATTGTCTGTACCTCTTTAGGCTGTTTTCCAGCATGTTGTTGCTGTAAAAGTTGAAGCTGCAACTGTTCCTGTTGTTTCTTATAAAACTCTTGAAGCTGCTGCTACAAAGAAAAGGAAAGATGGTAAGTAACAAAGTGGAGAGCCAATTCAGTGTCCCTTTTTCGTGTAACACACAAACTGTGATTTGAAAAATAGCATCCTTTTATCTGTAATGGTCTGACCTTTAGTTTGAAACTCAACAATAAATTCAGTGCACACTGACTATTCTTGGCATTATCGTTTGAAAAGTAATCTCCAAAATGAACTGATGAAAAACATACCATTTTCTACACAAACTAATTAAAATAAGGCATGGAATGACCTTTGATTGTAACAACAAAGCCAAAATGCCCTTGCTGAGAGAGCCTGGCGAATCTCTGTTGTGAAACACACATGCTTTCTAAATGATAGGGTTTGACTGTATTAAGTGTTGTTCAATACATGCATAGACATCCTGGGAAATACTCTCCTCCTCCCCACTCTCCAGATGTGCACAGCGCAGGCAGCGCTCTGGCATGGGCAAGAGGGAGCACACAAGGTCAGGCTGGGGTGGGTGCTGATGCCCACCCAGGATTCTTGAGCCCCCACTGTGCCCTACCCTATGATAATGGAGACTTGGGGCTTGTCAGTGGCCAGCTTTCAGCTGAAAAAGGAACACAGACTGTGAGAAACACTGACACACCACACGGTGTACGTTGGCTGAAATCAAACCAATTAAGGCTTGCAAACCTCTTCACTTTTATTGCCACCGTTTCCACAGTCCTTTACGGTGCCAGATGGACGTAACCAGGTCTAAAATGGGAATTATCACCCTACTACCTTCTTTATTCCCATTAGTCAGGGCACACCATGCTTTCTAGGGGATGCAGGCAAAAGCAACACGGACAACTGCCGAAGTCCTGACACTTAAATATGCATCTGTATTATTTAACTCATCTTGGAAACGCTCCTAGCACTGCTCCCTGGATTTGTTTCTAGGAGCTATTTCTAGAATTTAAAACAAGAGCACTCAGTTCATCCCAGAGCATGGCTGCTCCAAAGTTCAGACCCAAGACACGGGCAGCTTCTTTCCCTGGGAATATTTTGGGAGGGAGCAAACAACTGGAGCTGTTAAGGAAACAATTACCTGTTGAAGCATGAGTGCCTGCTGCTGTTGGAGCAGGACTTGGAGTTGCTGGGGAGTTAGCACTTGTTGCTGGAGGATCTGCTGCATTTGCTGGGGAGTGATCACTTGAGGTGTCATCATAGCCACCGACACTGGAACCTGAAGCACAAGAGAAGAGCAAAGAGGGGGTCAGAGTGCGTTGCCACAGCATCTCCACATCACCCACCATCCCCACGCCTGGCATGGAGGGTACTGAAGGCAAGAGTCCTTACAGTCCACGACAGCCCACACCAAGGTATCGACCACGTTTTCCTGGGACTAAATTTCCCTTCCGCAAAACATTATTGTGATGGGAATTCTTTACAGCAAGCAATATGGTAAACCCTGTTAAGATTTATTTATTTTTACAAGAAACCATCAACTAGGTCCTTTCCCTTCCAGAAAGCCCTTGCCTTCTGTACAGAAATCCAGAGCTAGGTATCCCACACCGATGGGATCTAGACCCTATTACGACAGGTTTTTAAAGCAAATTGAAGGAAGGCTCAGTGATGTGAATAACAGCACTAGACTCCTATGCAATTTTAACAGAAAGGCCCTACCACGATGTCTTTACCATTCCATATTCACCAAGCATACAGATGTCTTCAATTCTTTCATATTATGTGAGATACCATTAAAAGCCGCTTTCCATGACATTTCAGTGACAAACAGCTACAGTGATGAACTTGATAGCATTTCATATTTGCAACTGTTAACACGTTTCTGCACGGGCATCTTTGCAAGGAACCTGTACACTGTATCTGAAAGGATGATGTCTTGTTCAGATAAAACACTGACATTAAAATGACAGGCTGTCTTGGCCAAGGTTACACAAATTGTATTCAAGCGGATACCTAATGACAATGCTATGAATTCTGCAAGCTTTCTAGAATGTAATTTAGCTATTCAAAATAATCACTGCACTTGTGTTTAATTTGCAGACTACATGAGAACCATTTTGTCAGTCCTAGTAATGCAAGAAGACTATTTCCCTAGAAACCCACCCCTCTACCCTCCACCCAAAAAAGGGGAAAGAAAAGGAAGGAAAAAAAAACAATAGAGGAAAAGACAAAACCCATATGAGTTTTAACAGTAATATTTAAGCACCTTACTTTTCTATAGTTTCAAATCAAATACGTGACAGCACAAAACTAAAAGCAGTAAAGGATATACTTTGCTAAAAAGGATCTCCTGTCATCTCATGTATTACAATAAAAGGTAATAATATGTTTAGCACTTTTTCTGTGCACCACTTTAAAAAAAATCAGCAGACAATAGCTGATCAGAAGATAAAGGGAGTTAAAAAAAAAAATATCTTCCAGTGTAGTAGTAAGCAAGAGAGAAATGCAGTATTAATTTTATGTAACATAATGTCTTAATATGCAGTTTATCTTGACTTTTTCACATGATTTGTCCTGTCATTTGCATAGCAAGCTCTCATTCCTAATTTCACAGTCATTATGCACTGATGTCCTGATTTCTCAGCATCACTAATTTTGATGAACTAAAAATGGTTCCTGAAGGTCAGACGCATGTACGCTGCACATCTCCCCGTGTTGTTGTGTACATGTTGTGTGCCAGGGCCAGGCACTGCCTTGGAAACACTGGTCTGAGCAAAGCCTAGCAAAGGCTCGCACGCCTCCGACATCCCATTAATGCAAACACGGCGAGGTGCTCTGTGCATTCCCCATGGCACGATGCGTTCCCACATAGCTAATGTGGTCCAGGCCGCTGTGAACGCAGCAAATGGAGATTTAATTATGGGTCAAACACCAGTCCCACTGAAGCCCGGTCTCCCGTGGCCAGCACCACTTGCCCATGCCTATGGGAAAGCCACTGGCTGCTGCGCGGTGCCACCCCTCGCCACGTAGGACCAGCTCTGAGGACACTGAGTCACCAGGATGGGTAATCCCATTAATTCATAGCCTCTTAATCCATAGTCTTTTTAAAAACTTTCCTGGGAGTACAGAATTATTTAATTCAATAGTGCCGTCACTATCTTCGCCCCGAAGCATGACTCACCTTCATTATTCTCATCCCCAGAGAAGTTTACTTTACCCTCGGGTTTGTACTACCTTTCATTGAAGTTGGGCCGAGCAAACAGAAGAGGAAGCATGTTTAAGTATGTTTTCTGTGCCCTTCTTGGAAAATAGACAACACAAATACTCTTCAGTCAGATTTATGACGACAAGCAGGGATACAGACAGGAATAGGGTGGGGTGCTGTAAACCCTACACATCGGTGATTAATACGAAGGGCCGCATTCTGCCGTCAGCTATGCAGAGGCAACTCCCATTCACTTCCACAGCTTTTTTGCACGCTTATCTTGGGATAAATCTAAGGATTTGGCCCTGCCTTTGAAAATTGGCCATGTACCTTCCGGTGAAGGATCTCCTAGCTGCGCACTCTTTGCTGGAACAGAAGCACTTAACCAGCAAGAAAAAAAAATGTATCTTTATCTATTTTATATATATGGCACACCTAGGAGTGCAAGTTTGCATTGATCCGTTCATTTCACCATCTGAAACCACATTTTCACACCACATCTGCACCTCTAAAGAAGGCCCTGCCTTCAATTTATAAACACGGCTAACAGCCACGTTTAGCCAAAGTTTGTGCTTCAGTTTATCATGAAAGCAACTTAAGGAAACCTTTTACAAACAAATTCAAATAAACCAGAAACTACCATGTTAAAAACCACACGCACCTCCAGAACAAGCGCTGGCACAAGTGCGGCTGGAAGACTTCAAATAGTTAAGAATGATGGCCTATATATCCACTCTCTTAACTCCCAACGTCCAACTTTTTCATGTAGCTAGTCCCTGGTAATACCAGGAATCAAAGGGCATGCAGCACCAGCAATAGGCTATTATAGCCCACACTTTATTACCCATTACTACCGAGGTCATTAGCGGTAAGAGTGATTGTACCGGTCTTAACCTATTGATCATTGTAACTACTATCATTTAATCCCGTGTTGAATGTCTGGAAAGCTGCTAAAGGCACACAAGAGAGAGTGCTTTAGCAAGGAGAAATATAGCCAAAGCTTGGAAATTACACTTTGATTCATAAAATCTAGCCAGTGGTTTAAATCAATAGTATTTAAAACAGTCATGTAAGTTCTTAACTACAGCTCTCTAATATTTATGGGTCCCTTTTTGAGTGTATTCAGTCAAAACTAAACTTTATTTTAGATACTGTGCAATATACTTTATATTATGTTAGATAAAAAAAAATATTTATTTCTGATATTTTGTCTGATAGTAAATGAAACCTAAACCGAGGTCTATAAATTAATTTTAGATTTCTATCTCTCAGATGTCAACTTAAATGTGTTGCCAAAAAAAATTACAAACCAACTTTCAAAATGGCTTAACTGTTTAAGTACATGAAAATGAGTGTGTTTTATGAGTTAACAATGAATCACAGAAGGCAGTTTATGAAGAACTAAAATAATTCTGTCTTGCTGCCTTCAGGGAGTTGAAGTTCAAATTAAACTACTGGCAGATATATTTAAAGAATGCTAAGTTAGCATGCTGAGCAGAAATCAATCTTTTCTTTAAGTTGTTTATTTCCATTTTCCACATGAAACACGATTGTTGTTATTGATATGATTAATGAACTACTTTTGGTATTGTTGACTGATAACAATAGGGTGTGGTAGATACCCAGCTGCATGTAAACCTGGCAGCAAAGGTAAAAATACAGCTGCAATTTGGCTTTCGGAGCCGTGCTAGTATAGACCTGCTGACATGCTAATACCATCAACGGCAAAAAATGTCTTTAATACTGACAATTGTTTTCAGACACTGTTTCTCCCAGGGCTTTGCCTGCTGCTCCTCTGCCCTCCCGTTCCCCACAGCCCCCTCTGCTATCCCCACTCCAAACTCCACAAGCACCCCGTGTTTTGGTGGGACTGACCAAGGAAAACCGCCCCAAGCTTGGGCCAAGTTCACCTTTAACTTCACAACAGAGTTACAGCAGGGATGCATTTGTCACTCCTGCATACAACCCAGACAAGGGTCACAGGGATGAAAATGATTTAGTCCCATTTAATCATCTCCATTCCCCCATTTTCAGTGATATTAATATAATTAAATACTAGCTAAATAATTTCAAGTAGTTTAATCTTGTATGAAGTGAAAGAAAAAAACAGTAAAAGAATGCCATTTTCACACAACGTGCCTTCGATGTTGGATACGGCTGTGGTCCTGTTAACTGTTAGCAGGCGTGCATGGAAGATGGGGAGGATTTCCTTAATTCATAAAGAATAACTCTGGCAGAAAATCCTTTCCTCCTGCGATGTATGTTCCAACTTGATTTCAGTTAAGACCTCATACCAGGCACCTTGGTTTTCCAAACAGCAATTCTTCGGTTAAAGATTTTGTGATAAAAGTTAAACGGAGCAAAACAAAGCTGAACACAGAAAGAGCGAGTCACTGAGGAACGGTTAAAAATACTGGGCTACAAATAGAAATAGATATGGGTAGGCAAAACCAAACAATTAACTTGAGCTGTCTTATTAGAAAGCTATTATGTGCAATACATCTAAAATGTAAAACAAAAATCTCAGCCGAAACAATGCAAAACAGCTTTGCTCATACCACAGAAGATAAACCACTGATACCCTGGCAAGCACAGAAGCACGATGCCACAAGCCAGAGCAGAGCCCAGCAAAATCAGAAGTGCTGAAGGCAGGACCCGCTTCCACTCCGAGACTAAACCATTTCCGACACAATATTTCATCCTCCAGAACAACAACAACAACAAAAATGCCGCCGTTAGAATTATTCACACAGAAACTGCAATGCTGTTTTAGGATGCAAAATGGAATCTCACTTTTAGACTTAGTTCTTTTGCCATAATACACTACAACACATTAAGACAGGTGATGTTTATTATATTAATGTAAAATCAGTTAAGTAGTCTGTCATTAGCATAACCGTTCTTTCCGTAACAATGCAACTCCCTACGAAAGGGGGGGAAAACCCTCTTTAAAATTAAATTAGCATTTTATTATTACAATTTTGTTTATTATATTTTATCAGGAGGGAAGATCTCCCTCTGACCCACGGAAGGCAGCACGATGGGCTATGCTGACATTCCCGGCATGTCAGGATGTCTGCTGTCTTCTGTATTCTCTTCTAGCTGAGGAAAAACGGGAATATTTTCATATTTGTTTACAGAATGAAACATCTGATCTTATCTACCACTTCTCATGCATACCAGGTTTCTCACTAAGTGCCAGGATAATTGTTTCTGCTATAATAAATACCCATTTAATTTGCATAAAAATATAAAGTTTACATAAATTAAATCCTTTCTACATCTAACATTTGTCAAATAGAGACTAAACCGGAACACACACAACCAAATACTCATTTAATAAGCTGAGTGAGATTTCAGCCTCCAGATTACCAGCATCATTTTTCACGTTTTAAAAAAGTTATCGTTTTTGTTTCCCACTCCAGCATGGAAGGAAAAATTATAACCTGCTGTACACGGTTCTGAACAGGAGAGATGTTTTATCATAATTCAGTTAGGAAAGTAAAAAAGACAGGAAAAAAAAAAGAAATCAGTATTTTTTTCCAGAGTTTAGGAAAGGAAATGTTAGATCAACATATTCTGCCAAAAAAGCCTCAAATAAACCAAAAGCAATCCTGCTTAGCAACATCAAAATATCCCTAAAGCCCTTAAAAACCCCTTGAAACCTTCTCTCCCAAACACCCTTAATATACTGAGAATGATCACCATGTCAGACTCCTTACATTTGTGTATTAATTCATACATACATTAAGGAGAGCTTAATTAAATAATAAAAGACCGTGATTGAACCGGCAACATTTAATATGCTGGAATTTCATGTGAGCAAAAAGGAAGTGTTATACAGAGGGGCTTTTTTTTTTATCTTTCCCTATGGCAGGTTTTTAAGAAGAGCTGCAACTCCTGACAGGGATTTCTAGGGAATGGTGAGCCCTCTCTCTGTTCTCTGATTATTTTCTCCTGCAAGAGTGGCACCCGGAGCTGCCTCCTCTTCAAACCTGGGGCATTGGAGAAGGTATTTATTGTCCTGGCCAGCTGAAAAAATTAGTCAGCTCTTGAAAAATATCCACCTGGTTAAACCATGCTGTTTATTTCCCATACAAAACAGAGCTCTGCTTAAAACACTCGCTCAGGCTTTGCCACTCTGATTGCAAGCGTAGCCTTTATAACAGCTGTAAACTTTATTTGCTCAAAATGTGCAGGTTTTCACACCTCTGGCAGACACCTACAGCTGAACATCACAGCTAAGCACAACGGTGCAAATTAGATTCTAATGAGAAAACATCAGTTGCCTCTTTGACAATCTTGCCATTCACTGATTTAGTTCTAATGAAGACACACTCCAACCAGCAAGCTCGCCGTGTTAAAGGTCAAAGCATGTTCAAAAAAATGCCTCACAAAATCAAGGCAAATGGGAAACCCGTAAAGAAACCTTCTCATAAAGTGGTGTGGCAATTAGAGTAATTGTGCAAAAAGCTGTCTTCGGTAAAAAGTAAAAGAAATTAAGCTGCCACTACTGTAACAGGTTAGATGAAAATCAAAATTTAATGTATTCTCCCTTGTGTCATCTTGTTTTGTCAAGACATCAAATAGAATTGGAAAGTACAAAATAACAAGCCCTTGAGAAATCACAGAAGCCGACCTTTTTGATGTTGTTGGTTTACCTTGTTCTCAGTTATTTGAACAATGATGTTTCAGATTTAAGGGCAAGATAAAGCTTAAAAATTAAAACCCGTTGTCAGTTTGGAGAGGGGGGGTTGCTGTCCCTCCCAAATAACAGAGCATCTTACCTAATCAATGAAGGCAAATCCGTCCGAAACTAGTGCACAGAACAATTAGCAATTCCACTTATTTGTTCAATATTCAGTCTGGGGTTTCTAACATTCATTTAAGTTCAGTACAAACTACAGATCCTCCTGCTAACAGAGAAAACTCTGCTGGAAAGGTTAAAAAGGAAAAAAAAAGACGACCAAAAAAAAAAAAAAAAAAAAAGGCTATTTGCCAGTGCTGCTTCTCTCCCCAGCCTCTGCACGGCCCCTTCAGCTCTTCACATGAGTACATGATGTATTTTTTCTCCCCTTTCCTTATAACTGGAAAGCAAAGCTAGGAAAGTAAGCACCTTATAAAAACAAAAGAGTACAGGACATTTTAACTGAACTACAGCAAAGTAGCTTCCAGTAATGCAGTTCTGCTTTCAATAAAACAAACAAACTGCTTAAAACCAGCCAAGCCTTTCCCCAAACAATAACAAATTTAGCTTACAGTGTCAGGACTTTCCCACAATCTAGTTTTGCAGGTGTTGATAAAACTACCCCTTGCTACCGCTTTTCCCTAGCAAAGAGGGGAGAAAACAACATCAGCAAGTCATCTTGCTACCAGGAAACCTTTTCATAAAGTAAATCCAAGTGCTGTGTCCTTCCAGCTCAGTTCTGTCAGCTCTAAAATGACTATGAAATACAGATCAAGAAAAGCACAAGAGCTTTGCAACTCCCTCAACTTTTGAATACAAAAATCCTTCCCCCCTTACCTTTCCTTCAGCTGCCCAGGGCACGCAATCACAAACACACAAACCAAAGCATGTCACACTGAAATAGGAATTTGTTTAGCTTCAGTATTCTAAACCCGACGTGATTCTCAAGCACCATCAGTGCTTGAGCATCGCCAGGTGAAACTGGTACGTAAGAAATCTCTCTGACCGCTCTACATCATTTTCAATGCCTAAAAAGCCCCTTTCACCTTCCTCACACAACTGTTGCAACCCTTTTCTTCCCTGCACACAACTAAACCCAACCCAACGGGCACAGACGTCAAAGCCCACCGTCCATTAGTGCAATAATCCATCTGTGCCCCATTACAACCCAGGGGCAATACAACTCCACTGTGGTGTCTGATAACTATTTACACCCCAGCATAAATGTCAGCGTGGGGCTACGAGTTACACTTGTAGAACGTGTAGAGGGCTCGTCCAGCTGTGGAAGAGCGCGAGGCACCCACACCTCCCCATGAGCAGCAAGATGCCCTGAAAGACAGCGCAGGGATTTCATTTCTTCCCTGTCAATCCCATGATATTTATGACTTCTCTTTAGTTCAGCTGAGTGACTGGTCAGAGCATGTCTCAGAGCTTTCCTCTTTTTTTCTTTAAGCAAAAATAACGCTGCTCAGAAAAGGGAGGGCACAATGGCACAGCACAGCAAAGTGTATGTTAAACAAGACCAAGAGAAAAAAAACAACTGTAGCAAACAAAAAATATTTCAAAGCAGCCCTTCCTATCATAAGCTTTCTGATGATTTATGGTTTACCAACTCAGCAAGGTTACGCAACACTGCATGCCTTTAGATGCATTATTTGAGTCAGTTGAGATTTAATTAAGATCACAGCCTCCAAAATCCCTGTCAAATGAAAATTCACACAAGACAATACACTATATATCCTCATGCAGATAGTCTCCATTCCATGCTCTGGAATAACATAAGTTAATCCTCGTTTCTATGGTGGCAGACAAAAGTTCACTAATTTTGTTTTCTTTTGACACTTGTGTTGTTTTCTGTTTTATGTCATGAGATCATTCCCTTCTGAGAAGGGGAGGGGAGCTGATATAGGGGGAGAGGAGGGAGAGCAATATGTCTGAATATGGCAGCAGATGTATTTTGACATTCTCACAGCTCTGCTGTGATGTCATCAAGTTTTCATATAATTAACCCCTGCCAGTAAGAGCATCATTTCATGACATCTGTCCATTGGGAAGAGGAGGAAGGAGTCAGGGACAAAACAAGAAAAGTGCCTCAATCTCGCTCTCATGCTAAAACCAAAATCAAACACAATTAAATTAAGGCTACAGAATAGCATTCACGTCTTCTGTATCAGCGACTGCCTTTTCCCAATTCATTAGCTGCCCCAGCTGCTTCCTCACCTCGGAGGTGCTCCGCAACCGCACGCCCAGCTCATCACTGATGCCTTCTCCTCCTGATGGTCCTGGTGCAGGGAACCCCCTCGCCCTACAGTCCAATTCCTCTCCGTGCTAAACATGAGCACGTTAAATAAACCGGTATTTTTTACAGGGAAATTGCTAGAACTTTACCTCATTCCAGTGCATTTCTATTTGCATTATCTTAATATCTGCTTGCTTATCTCACGGTTTAGAAATGACAGGTGCTAGCGGTCTTTTGTTTGACAGGCCACTACACAAATAACTGTCTTGCCTGAAAGGGCTAATGCACTACTAATGAACAATAAATCAACTTTGATTATAAAGTGTCAGACCAATCAGTTTGCAGTTCAACTCTATCACAGTCCAGGCCGAGGCAGCTCCTCTGGTGAGGCAGGATTTGGGTTTCATATCTGCTGCCTTATCAATGGGATTTTTTGGAAGTAGTCGCAGGAGACCATGGAAAGCCCTCTGACAGCAGATTTTCCGCTGGCTGTGAGGAGAGTGCCTGCTTTTAGTGACTTCCTAGGCTGCTACTGCAATTAATACACAATCAACAAAAGCCATTTCTTAACCAGGCAGAAGCACGCTCTAATGACAGGCTTGCATATAAACACGTATTTTAGCCGTGACTTTTAACAGAGCTGGGAGCAAACAAAATTGCTTTTTAACTGGATGTAAAGGTGTGTAAGATGCCTGAAAGCTTGCACAGTAAACACACTTCTGAGGGGGCCAATCCAGCACATATTAATTTTACAGGCAGAGTGCTTATTGCTTCGAGAGCAAAAGGGAAAGAGACTCCTCTCCTGCCACAGCTATTGCACATGCCCAAGTCAGTCCAGGATCAGGCCCGGGAGCATCAGGCATAAAAAGCAGCTTTGCACCGTATGAAAAAGATTTTAACATTTCAGTTTATTTATATAAAGGCAAATGAGCCTGCGTAAGTCACTTTTTATTAGAAATAAACTTTAGCGATTTATTGCAGTTAGCAGTTCAACACTCACTGCTAGAGCAAACCCAACCATTTCGTTTTCATAAACAGACCTTGGTCACCCCGAATGATTCATATTTCCTGCCACCAAACTTGTTTTTATTTGAAAATATGAAATGGTAGCGCTCCAAAGGCCAGCACATGCACCGAGGGGACCGTGTCCTGCTACTGAGTGGCTTTTCCCCACCACCAGCACCAGGGCGAGTGGAAACCCTCCGTGTTTTGTAAAACAAGCTGGCTTAGAAGGAGTTAATTCCAAAGAGGAAGAGTGTATATGCACTTTGCTCTAAACTTACCACCCACTTCCTAAGGGTTCCCTCCTCCCCACCACCCTCGAAAAATCATCTCAATTGCCCTGAAATACTGGCTCGCAGGGTTGACACTTAACTCGGCTACATTTAGATCCCGTTACATTTATTTCACCGGGGTTCATAACACTAGTCAATGTCAAAAACAAAGCTCACTCACTTAATTTCCCCCCGGTAAATTGAGTGGCGAATCCATTCAGCAATCCCGGTTCCTGACATTTAAGCCTGACAAAGTGTTTTACTCGGCTCTGTGCACTTTCCCTCCTCCCTCGCTCCTCTTCCAAACTACACCGCTCAAGTAAGAGCTGCCGGGGCAGCGCCGCGCACCCCAACTGTCAGAACAAAAGACAGGCAGCGCACGGAACAAACCCAACCACTTCTACAAGCCCTCCGCAAGTTGCGAGGCGCGCACGCTGCACCCCCTCCCTCCGGCAGCACCGGGCTGGAGCATCGCTTTGGCTTTCCCAGCCTCTCCGCTCCAGGAGCGGGCCTCCCTCCCTTTACCCCGTTCCCGCGTAAGGCACCCACCTGGGCGGCGGCGTGCGGCGTGCGGCGCGCCGGGCCATGGAGCGGGCTGGCGGGGCGGTGCGGAGCGGAGCGGTGCGGAGCCTCCGCGGGCGCGGGCGGAGTGCCGGTGCGCGCTGCTCGCGGGCTGCCGCGCCGCGCCGCCACCCGCGCGGCCCCGCCCTGCGCCGCCGCGCACACCCCGCCCCGGAACGGGGCGCCCCGCGGGCCCGGCCCCCCCCCCTTTACAGCCCACACCCTTACCCCCCCCTCTTGCGGCGGCACTGAGCGGCCTCCGACGGACCCGGCCCGCACCGCACCGAGAGACCGATTAAACACCGTCCGTCCCCCCCCAATAACTGTGTTTGGCGGGGGGCAAGTGCGGCTGCAGCCGCCTCAGGCGCGGGGGGTGGGTGGGAGCACCCCGCAGCACTCAGGGAGAACCTCTCCCTCCTGCCGCTAGAACTTTCCCTTCTCCCTTGGAAAGTGGCTCTTACTCCCCTCCTGCCTTCCCGACAGCTCGGGATTTCAGTGCCAGGGAATAGTAGTAATGATAAAAAAGCAACAAGATGCCTCTAATAGGAGTTAGTGTCGAACTGGACTCAGCGCCCGGCCTGCGATGGATGCCGGCCCAGTGGTCCCCGCACAGAGCAGCGTGGAGCCGGCACCATGACAGCCCTCAGCTGCTCCCCGCGTCCCAGGCCGGACCCCGGCCAGCCGGACCCTCAGCGCCCTGCTCCTGAGGCGGCCGAGCCATCCCGTTCGGATGGAGCAAGGCCCCTCCGCACCGGGGAGTCAGCGGTGTTGTGTCACTCGGAACACGCTTCCTTAAACTCGCACACGGGCGACAGCAAAGAAACACTTTCCCTGGCCCCTAGACTCCATCGCACACACACAGTCCTGTCAGCATGCTGCCTGCCACCAGGGACTGTGCGGTCCCCGTAACCCATTTGCCCCAAAAGCTACTATCCACTTCATAGTGGATACTTGGTAAAATCGCTCCTGCTATTTCAATTTTGTTTTACGTTTTCACCTACTTTCTGAAGACAAAACTGATGCCGATAGTTACTTTAGGTGCGAGTAACTGGAAGAGAGAAGCCGCCCTGACAGGGTTCCCAAGCAGCGCCTGCTCCGCTCGCAGGAGTCAGGGCTGTCAGACAATGGCCCTATTAGTTATGCCGCTGAAGAACCTCACAAGAAGCAAAGACAAAGGACCCAATTTACTGACAACTTGTGATCTGATGTTAAATGGGATGCGATACGGATTGCTTTCCACCCTAAAGTGTTTTTGTGCGAGATAACAAATTTATTAATGGGATTTTTTTTTTCAGGTCACAAAAATGTGACCCCACCCTCTTATGAATATTTAATAAGGGACTAAGGGCATCTTTTGCAAGACCCTAAATCTGCCAGAAACAGCCTACATGAATCAGAGAGCGCCTGCCTCTTAAAGGGGCACACACGCACTGAGCGGGTCAGCACACACAGGGCACGGGAGCAGGCGGTGTTAGTAAGTACTGCGCGTACACAGCGCCAGGCAAAGAAACGCGCACACACCGCAACGCGCCGGACGCTCAGCAGGAACATAAACGGGTAACGCATGCCGTGAGGTAGTAATAATTATCGCCTGTGCTTAAGAGAATCCTTCCTGTCCTGCACTTCAAAGTAATCTCGAGGAACTCGGATTGCTTTGGGGAATGTATTACAGAATACTCAGACTTAAACTTTTCAACAGTTTCTCTCGCGGACCACCTCCTCCTCCCCGCTGCATTTCCTGAGAGCATCACTGGCAGCATCCCCAGCTGCACTGACGGTGATGGGAAACGGCTCTGTGCATTCAACACTCACGAACTTTGCAGCTGAAACAAGGCAGGGGCAGTCTCTGCAGACCACTCACAGGATGCTCCACAGACCCTAGTTTGGAAACCTTCTGCTCTGTCGTATCTTCCTCAGCACAAACTTCTCACCCACACACGACCCTCAATCCTATTAAGTCACATCTTCAATTCTTATTTCCCAACACAGCCATATCCAGGTACACGCAGCTCAATGAAAGAGCAGTGCCCTCCTTCTGCCCTGAACACCAGCTGATCACACACCTCTGGATCCAGCTCTGCCCTACTGTATTTGTTAAAAAAGGGGACTCTACGAAGCCTACTGCTTTGTTCAAAGCATTTCTCTTCTTTCCAGGGACAGAGAAAAAGTGGAATGTAGCAATGCAAGCACAAGGCTGTGAGCTAGATGCAAAGCAAAAGCATAGTGCTGGCTCTGGCACTGACAATTCTCCCCAGCCTTGGGCAAATCACCTAGAAATTCCTTTTTTTTCCTATATGTCTATCACATTGAGGATGCATCTCTTTCCAAGAGCTCAGTTTGTGACATCTGGACCCTGGCTGTGTGGTTGCCTGCATGCCCACCATTTCAAAGGCAGTCAACAGCTTCAACACCTTTACCTCCTTGTCTGCAAAACGGGGACAATACTACTCATTTCAGGATCTTCTATAGGCCCATATTTGCAAAACACTTTGAAAATGAAAGGTGCTGTCTAAGCACTGAGCGCTGGCCACAGAACCTGCAAGCTGTATTTTTAAAGCATTTTATGCCCTTTCATATAAAAACTTCATACCTGCAAGCTCAGCCAACATCTGCTGTGGGCTAAAAACTTCAAGTCTACTCCCTCGGTAACAGAGATGGTAGCACTTGTTAAGTAAGGTCACCATGAAATATAATGCATTTCTAAGCCAGCAAAATATTTTAAAAGACCAAGAAGAACCATAAACTCCCACTTTAATTCCATTCAATTACGGAGAGTCATCACCGACAGAGACAATCAGACAGCGATGTTCAAAACAGAACACATAAAGTAATAAATTAAAAATAACTGGCAATGAGCATGGCAGACTAGGTGGCTATTTGGCACCTAGAGATCTGATCCGTATTAAGTGGCAGTATCAACACCTTGGTGAAAGAAAATAAGCACTGGATACGAAGCTCTAAGGTCCAAATCAGAGGAATGGATTATGAATTACAACGAAGAGGAGTACAAGGGAGTAAATGGTTTTGTTATGCCATTATTTTACATGTACACTCTATTCATAGGCTTCTGTAGGTACCCATCCATGCAGAGGCCATAGGCTTACCTATAGAAAAGCCTCAGCTGCCTGCAAGGCAGGGGAAAAAGACAGACCAGACAAGATACACATGGCACAACCTCCACTCACCAGAGTTAACTTGCCCCAGATTAGGAAATTATACATCCAATCCCAATACAAGGCTATTTCAACCCAAAACAATTCATATATTCCTGTTCTCAGGATGTTCCCCTGGGCAGGCAGGGCCATGTAAGTCCCACTTTGCTCTCTGCTAGCACACGGTGAGCCAAATCCTACACCCTGCTTCCCAAGTACAAATTCGGGAGTAATTCTAGTGAATTATCAGCATGGAGGAGCCCAGCCACCCCTCCGCCGGAGCCAACACCAAACCCTGCAGAGGCGAGTGCCAAATTACACTGCTCAGTACACTGTTTAGAGCTGTGGGCCGGTTTAAAAGCAAACTGCAGTTTGCAGTTCTGAGGGAAAAAGCCGCCTCAGATGCTATTCCCACTCCTGGATCCCCAGGCCCATTTTTGTGGGGTTAAATCACATTTTCCTGTTTTGAGAATGCTTCATTTTCCCTTGTTGCTGTTTGAAAGACCTATGAAAACAAATGGGGAAAACAACTGACTAAACAGGAAACAGTGAAACTTAGTACCCACAAAGTGCTGAGAAAAAGGACAAAGTAAACATTTTCTTTTTGGGTCATTTTTAATACTCTCAGCTAATGCCTCTCATGGTTAAAATATCTTTAGGCAGGAAAGTGATTTTTAGGCTGTTGGTGTCTAACAAACCAGAACACCAAAGCAATTAACATTTCAGTAATGCTTATGTCTCTGTTGCTCTTCTTTTTCTGATATGAAACTGTCATTTTCCTTATTGCCCCTGCAAATTCTGCATGAAGAAGGCTCTTTAAATCCCCCCAGTGTTGTACAATGGTTTAAATTTCACTTCATGGCATGCTTTAAATTACCATTCACATCTTCATTTAATGCATCATTTTATAATGCCAGTGTTACTAGTTAATTTATATATACACAGCAGGATGTGTCAACATTCAGGTGAGTTATGAATATGATTGTGCAGGAGTTATGGAAGACATTTCAGCAAAATTATGGTTCCCTCTAAACATAAAAATATTAATAATGAATCAAACATCACAGGTAAACAACAAATTTCATGTAATTGCACACCCCCCATGCTTCCGGATAAATAAATAAATAAAAATGGCAACATTTTTGCTCCACATTCATATTTGATTGATCTTAATAAATTGCCATCTCCTTTCCTAATAAACTGTAATCTCTTGTTTCCGCCACAAAGTAAAATTTATTAGCACACTCTTCTACCAGCAGGTCTGCATCACTCATAGCACAGTGTGCAAATTGTTCCAAGTATGCCTGGGCATTATTCATAATTTATTTTTCTGCCCCAAAGTACACAATATATTGAAAGGTAATCACCACTAACTGTTCTCAGTTACTTTCCTTAATTATGTGAGATAGCATTTATGTCACGTACAGTAGAGGAAATGCTGCAGTTTCCATTAAAACTCCATTTTTTTGCCATGCACTGAAACACAACATTTACACACAGAAAACCTTCTTAAGGCTGGAAAGCCTGGAGGTGGTATCTGGTAGGAGATGGCAACACCTCCACTTGAAAAGAACAACCCCTGTCTACCAAAATAACCCACTGGGCATGACAACAGCGATGGCTCCGAGAGGAAAAGTAGGTGTTTTGTCATGATGTTAAAGTTGCCATGGTAAGAAAAAAACCCCACAGAATGAAACATCAACAAAACAAATGTCAATCAAACTCATTTTTGCCTGCTAAGGATTAACCATCCACCCCAACAGACTATCTCCTGCTGCCTGGGCTGTGCAGGCATCGGAGTGCTGCAGGCTGGCGCAGCCCCAGTGCCCCCAGCTTTGCATTTTGAGGTGGATCACCCTGGCCTGGGGCTGGTGTGGGGAGAGCTGGTGGAAAATCCAGGGTTAGACGCACTGCCCTCTCCTGGTAACGTGCTTCTATCATCGGGAGACTTAATGCTTCACCTCACTGCAAAGAATCCCCTCAGGAAAAGCCATGGCTACTTCCGCAACAACTTACATACACATACCCCTACATGCATACGTATTCCACCACGGATTTAAATGAAAATAAATCGGATTACATATGAGACCCTTTATGTAAAAAAACCTTTTGCAGGCAGCCCAGGATTGCCAACCTATATATTCTGGTTCATCTGAGAGAATAACCTGCATCACCTCTGGGCATCTCACCGTCTTTTACTTACTCAGTTGGGAACATGTGTCGGTGTATTTTCAATAAAACACCTTCTTAGCAGTAATGGGCCACTGTTCTCATTTCAATGGTCCCCAAGGTTCCATGATCCAGTATATTTAGCTGGCTCACAGTTCCAAGTTTCCCTCCAACATTCAAAAGCTATTTTTAAGTTTTCTAAAGGCAGCAGCCATGGGAAGAGCTTTTGCTCATCTCTTCCTTAAAGATCAAAACAGTCAACTTTGTACACGCAACAAAACAACTCGAATTGTTTCCTAAAGAGGTGTTTAGCCCTCATGGTGAGACAGGGGTGCACAGAATAGCTGCTGTGCCGCTAATGCTGCATGGGGAAGAAGTTTGAAAGCAGCTCTGGGACCTCTGCTCCTGCTAGGAGTGGCTGGCACCACGGCCCCAGGAATCAAATACACCTCCAAAATGCCAAACAGCAGCAAAATGGTGTGATTTGCAGAGCTGGCACACAATGCTCAAGCCAAGAAGGCTTACTGCTGGCAGGAGGATGCAGAGGAGTCGTCCGAGGTGACCTCTGGTTACTATACTGGACTCGCAAGGTATGCTTCCTGCAAGGCAGTGCTGAACCACCACAAGGAGCTACTACAGGTTAGCTACTAAAGATTACTGTCCCAGGCTCCCTGCTATATGGATAAGAAGCTTTTCTGGAAGCAGGGCACAGCGAGGGAGGCCTCCTCATGACACCACCCTGCACACAGGGACCTTCTCTTCCCCCTCTTCACTGTCTCTGGGTCAGAAGCATCCCCTCACTCAGCCTGGCAGGTAGGGATACAGAAGGCAGGAGGAGCGGGCAGCATGCTGCAGAGCAGGAGGAGACCCAGCTTTGGCACAGCCACCCCCGGGCCTTTGGCCAGGTCAGTCATTTTGATGGTGCACATCTGGTTTCACACGGGCAAGATACAGCCAGCCGTACAGGCTAAGCAAACACCCCAGCCATAGGACTTTGCTCTCGGATCCCTTGGGGTCATCCAACCGGCTCAGAGTCCTTTGTGCGGCACTAAGCAGGGCTCAGTGTGTGCTTTGGGGTCTTCCTTTGTACTTCCACTCCGGCCCTTCACAGCGCAATGCCACGATCCATCACTTCTTCCCAGATAAACAGGGCTCGAACTGTACTCAAGGACAGGGTCCTCCTGCTTCCCTTCCCCGGACAAAGGGGGCTCCTGTCAGCAAGCAAGGGTTATGACCTACAGATGTTTCCTACCCAAATCCAGCTGCCCCTTATCCCAATCCTTTTTACCCCTTTGAGGCACAAGAAAAAAGATGATGCTGAGCAGTAGCAGGTCTCCATGCTAGGAGTGGATGTAGGGGGGCAGCTGGGACCCACTCCCTTGCTGTACCCATCATGGCAAAGGGTGAACAAGCAAATAAAGGATTTTTTCCAGGGCCCCTTAAAGCAAATTTGCCTTCCTGTAGCAACAGAAATCCCTCAGATGTGCCTAAAGACTTGGGGCAGTGCTGCTTGGGCTAGAAAAACACAAGCTCGCTGCGAAGTGTAACAACGGAGGAATACTGCAAAAATCCATCTCCGCGAGTGAAACGGGTATTTAATCTCTGGAAGGAGATGACAATTCTTTGCCGCTAAATGCAGCCACTTCTGGGGTGGATGGTGGCAGCAACTTCAGCATACAGAACTCTGGAGGAATTCAGGACACCTGAGGCACCAAATCCTTCACTCGAATGAAATTGCAGGGTGATTAAGCAGAGAGAATGTAACTATCCAAACTGTAATTTGGCCAGCACAATGGATCTAACACCCCTATTCTTGGGAGGAAAAAAAAAAAAATCAGTACTGTATTTGAAGTTTAAAATCTAATTAACTATTTGAGAAAAAGAATCCTGTTTTTAAAAGAAAATTCCTAACAATATAAAGAGAATTAGTGCCAAAGTTTTTGAAGAACCGCATAAAATGGTATGAAAAACGTATGATATTGTAATAATAGGAATGACTGGATTTGCCCAAATGTTCCTTATACCTTATAATACAAGAATAAAATACAGTGTAAATCCTTCTATCTACATAAGTTCCCTGTACAGAAAAATCTCTCCTTTAATAGGTTTACACCTTTAACATGTACTAGTTTGGAAAAGTCCTAGGGTATAATTACACATCTTGGCTTGGCACGTTAATAGCTGTTCCCTTCATTTACTGATTTCTTTTACTGGTCAATTTGCTGTTTTACTACACTGCTCTTACAGCTCGACTTCCCAGCGGCACCGTCCGCCAGCAGACCCTGTGCTGGGAAGGGCAGCGGCTCCGAGCTGGCCATGGGCTGCGTGCTGCCATAGGGAGGTGGGTTTTGATACCTTGCTCTCGGCCATCCGCACGTCGATGCTCATCCGGGATGTGGCATTTGCCTGCAAGCCACAGGTCACGGGCATAAGGAAGCAGAGCTGCCCTCTCTGCCTCGACAATCCATGCAGAAATACACCCTTTAGGCCCAGGAGAAAACCCGTCAAGCAGGGCTTCTTCAGGGCTTCTTGCCACTTTGCTGGCCGTATCTCCCTCCAGGTTGCTGCGGACCATGCGTGTGCCCCCTCTGCTGCCTTGCATCCCTTGATGCCTCCTTTGCTCCAGGCGTTCCCTGCTGTCCCAAATTCTGCTCTCTGCTCCCCTGGAGCTCCATCCCCATCTCTCGTCCTCGTCTCTGTGGCTCAACCTGGAGAGATGCTCGGCTGAGACAGGATGCTCACCTAGCTCCACCGTATGCCTGGGGAAGTACCGTTTCCCCATAACAGAGGAGGGACACCCCTACACTGCCAGTCCCTGCAGGTTCATTCTGCAGCTCTCCACTCAAGGCAAAGCTGGTGTTCACTGAGGCCCTGTCCAGCTTTTACAGGTTCTTTGACAATTTAAGAGGGTTTTCTTGTGTTCGAGCAGAGCCATTCATTTAATGGCTTCTCAGCACTGCTATTATAAACCAGAACTTTTCAGGTGTTTATTACTCAGCTTTTAAAATTGGCTCTATGCTGAAATTTGGCAAACGAAGTGTCAGCCCAGAAGAAAAATTTATTTTTTGCCAATTCTGTACTCTAAAAAAAATGACCCCATTTTGGCCTCCATAAAAATGCAGCTTTTGCTGCCTCTGTGACAGTGGCGAAGTAACAAGTCAATATTGTAATATTGCCAGTGGAGCTGCAGTGATTTAATGCCTAAAATTGCTTTGAAGGTGAAGAGTGCTATTGAGCTGCTAATTATTAACTATTATTACTGATCCTGCTATACAACAAAAATGCAAATAGAAAACAAAGGGAATATGAAACGCCACTGGAAAAATGAGGCAGAATTGAAATGAGGGTCCAGTGCTGAGCATGGAGGAGCTGGAAAACCAGAGTCAGGAGCACAGGCAGGGTGGGACCCTCCAGAACATGCAAGAACAAAATGAACCAATACGGAAATATTACTTTTCATATTCAAGGATGGCATTTAAAATACAAATAAAATACAAATGAGCTTGCTCCATGCCAAAGCTAGCAACGATGTAGGATCAAAATCAGCTCTAAACCAAGCTGAACTGAGGTCAACAGGGACCTCATATTGCTCAGCCAGAGCCAAGAGAAACTTTGCCATTTACTTCAACACGCAGAAGGCAGAGCCTTGCAGGTGCTCAGGACAGGCAACCTTGCCTCAGTGACACAGCAGACATACATCAACATTGAAATTCCCAGCCCATTTCTAAGGGCCCCAAAGATGTAAGCACTCCCCAAATCCTTGGGATCCTTTCAAATCCCATCTGCACTTGGGTGTCTGCATCCGCATCTCACACCCCAAAATCTGACCTAGGTTGATCCAGCTTGGCAGAACAGAGGGGGAAATAAGCTGCCTCCACTCTACACCTCCCAAGCCACCCTGCTGTATTACCTTCCTAAGGGACTGTGGTTTCAGAGAAGAAACGGAACAGAGTATTTCTTCTGTGGGGGGGAAAGAGCGAGGACCAGGAGGCAAGTAAGGACCAGGGCACACGTCCATTTGGGAAGAGCCGTACCAAAGCAGCTGAGGGAAGTCATCAGGGCTGCCCTCAAACACAGCAAAAATTAAAAAAACAATTTATCTTTCCGGAAACTTTCTGCTTGTCTAAGTGGCAGCTATTTAAATACAATTAACAAGCAAATGATTTTAAAATTACAATACATTTAGTAAGGCAGCATCACAAACAATTTGCATCTCATTAAAGTGTTTGAAGCAGCAGAATCAGCCTCCCAAATGGGCTACACGTTGAGTGGGAAACCCAGACACAGGCAATAGCTTCTGCTCCATCCTCTGACACCAGACACGTGCCGGAGGAGGGCAGAGCAAAGGGGTCGGTGCTGCAGCCAAGCCCCCGGCTGGGCCAGCCCCACGGGGAGCTCTGGACAGAGCTCCCGGCACAAGGAAGGATGCCACGAGCCAAAGCCTTGCTAGAAATGGGTGTAAACCACCCATTTTAGGGTAAAGAAAGGAAGGAAAAGAAGAAGAGGAAGGAGAGGAAGAAAGGAAGGAAGGGAAGGAGAGGAAGGAAGGGAAGGAAAAGGGTGAGTAGGTGTGTGTTTGCATATGGGATGGGCACTTTTTAACGTACATTCGTGAACAAAGAGTTTAAAGAGATTTCAAGCTATTTACTCAGCTATGTATGTCATTAAAAGTTTATAGATTACACAGCCACAACCCTTCCGAGATTGCTGCTGGGTTTGGACACACATTAATTCCCAGGAGCCTCCTGCAGAACAATCCCATACCGACGCGTGCAGCAGGAAAAGCCTCAAACAAGTAACAGTTTTAAAAGCTTCCAACTCACTTTCAACTATGATTTACTGTGGTGGTTCCATTTAACCCGGAGGATGCAGGAGCACTTCCCAGATCACACACCACTTCCCCACGTGCCTTTGGCTTCCTTTAGAAAGCCACAATGCTGCACCGAGACCTGCTGCCTGCATCATATCCTAGGATGCAGGCTTTGTTAGGCACAGCTTTATCAGGGTACCCATGTGGGTAAGGGCTGCTGGTTTTTAATATCAGAGGAGCTCTTGCCATCCATACAAGACCCTTCTGCTGTAGCCCATGGAGGGGAGGGATCTGGCAGGAGGCTGGTGGGAAGCCGTTGCTAGTGGGAGGGAAGGAATACACACAGTAGCTCTACAGGCAATGCATTAACAGATTCCTAGATGAATGAGGAATGCAGCTAACCAGCCTTAATTTCAATAATGGAAGGCTTGAAGATGAGGACATCCACGAGGGAAGATGTTCCTGAGTAAGTCACTTTTCACAATCAGCCTCAAGTGCTGGCACCATCTGCTAACAACAGTGACTTACACACCAACCACCCCTTTAATCCAAAAGCCTGCTCCAAAGTACTTCGTGAACTGAAAAGGCACAAACAATACTTCCTCTAAAGTTCAGCACAAGTTCTAATACAACCTTTTACTTTCTGTGCCTAAAGCTCCACAGGCTCTGGAGCTGCACGTGACAGTTGTTTAATGCTGTGCAGCACAGTTATATACAACACTGGCAGGAGAGAGCGAGAAAATAGTTTACAATTGAATCTGCAGAGGAAATTTGGGTAAGTTGAATTATCCATTTGGAAGCTGGCCAAAGGCTGGGACTACTCAAAACCAGAGGGAAACTGTATGAAGGGACCAGTTTTGCTCATCCCTTGAAAGGCAGCACCTCTGAGCTGCCCTGTGGGCTCCCACTTGGCGCTCCTTGGCTGCTCCACCAGGGAGGCTTTCCTGGGATCCTGTTCTGCTGCTGTGAGATGTGTCAGTGGTGATGGGGAGCTGGAGGCACTGGTGTGGCTCTGCAATGGGGTGTGCAGCTTTAGATCAGGAAGCCTGATAGAAAAGGTGGGAAAAGCACTAATAATAAGTAAAAAACCACTGGTAGAAGCAAACCAGTCATTGTTTTGCCAAGCTCTGGGTGCAGCACACCAGGAGAACCCCAGAGTTCTCCAGGTGGTTCCCGGGTCTCTCCATCCCTGGTGCCATCACTGCCAGTGTGTGTCACCCCAAAGCTCTGCCCAGAGATGCCATCGACTATTGACACAGGCCCCGTGCACTTCTTTTTCAGACCTGCGGTTTTGTAGTTTGTCAAAACAGCATACTATTTAAATTTAAAATGGCATGATTTAAACGAATACAAAATAGTTATTGCTGTTTTAGCAACCAGACTCCTCAAGTACATGCCGGTTCTGTTTTCCAAAGCCTTTTGTCCACGTTCCCCAGCACGCTATCTCTGCAAACCTGGATGTGAAGACAAGTGCCTAAGCAAAACAACGATCACTTTCTATGAATTACTGAACATGTGTAATTCATTTATCTGTAATATTGTGCTAAACTCAGCTCCAATTAAACAAACGAAAACACCTGCTTAGCACACATAGATCTTTCCATACCTCAGGGGAAGACAACATCAGTGCACTCTGTAGTACAATCTGGCTCAGAAGCCTACGCTAACAATGCAAAGCTGGGATTTATTTTTTGTTTTTAAATGCACATAGGCAAGGAGATAAAAAAAAACCCTTACAGACAGTGAGATTTTGGGGGAGTATTTAATATTTTTATCTTTAGCACGTGCAGTTCTGTAACATTTAACTGCTCATCGGGGGCTTCTCATGGGCACTTGGACCCGAGGGCATGCATCACTCTGGAGGAAGAGGTGGGATAATGAAAACTTCAAAACACACACAACTGGCCCCAGACCTCATGATATTGTAAAACTGCCAAAAAGGTCTCGTGTCAACAAAGCTATTGAGCTGGGGACAAGACGTTCCCTTCTCTTGTTCTGCTTATGGACCACGGGCATCCCCCAGCACTGTGGGACCCCATCGCAGTAACACACAAGCTAGGGTCATCCCAACACTTCACCCATGAGGGCTGAGACCACTGGAGGCACCCTGCATGACCAAGCAGCAGCAAATGAGACACAGCCTCACCTCATACAGGCTGGGAACCAGCTGCAGGGTGTGCCTTTTGGGGGTGCCTCAGAAATGGGGGGGTGCTGCGGGTGCCCCTGCCTGGGGCTGGTTTTGAGCCCGGGTGCTTTGCTCGGTGCAGCAGCCGCTGTCAGGGGAGCCTGCAGCCTGCCAGATCCCCTCCACTTAACTCATTTCTTATTCTTTACTCAACTGCCTGCAGACAATAAGCTGTCAATCAGATCCCCACAAGAACATTTACAATTACCTTCCCTCTGCCGCACCTCAGCATGGCCCCGTACGAATAGCTCCATCCTAAACCGTTCACACATGAGCCATTTGCAACCCTTCTTGTGCCATAACTGCCCTGACTTGAGAGGCGTGTTAGGAAATTGAATTTCCTCATGTTTTCAAATAAAAGGACTTTGGTGGCGAAGCACAGAAGCAGAAGAACGGGCCTCCTACAGGTGTGAGGCAAAAGCAACCAGGGATGGAAAACCTACCCCAGTAATTATTCTAGCATCCTGTGCAAGGGTAAGGCTGTTTGCTGCCTTTTTTCTTTCAGTTTGCTTTTTCTTCAGCAAAATCAAAGTTTCAAACTGAAAGTGTTTTTTCTATTTCTGTTTTGTTTTTCTTCCCCTTTCCTTTTTTGATTTTTTTAGGACAGGGTGGTCCCCTCTGCTCCCTCCTGCAGAATTAGCAACAAAGCTCCACCACAACTTTGCAGCTGGCCCTGCTGCTCTGATGTGTCCACTGCCCGTTCTCCCTGAAGAGAAATGGGTTTGTTTTTCTTCTGGGTAGACACAGCTGAGTGAAGGACTCAAAATGAGCACACTTTCCAAGCAACTAGCCCAAGTGAAAAAATAACAGTGATGGAAGTCATAAACATACCTTCCCTTGTAGTGCCAGTTGCGGACAACAGGATTTAAAAATATCTTAACTCTGTTCTGCATTATATTAATGCTCCTATTCCACAGAGAAATACCCAATACCTTGGAGGCGCTTTCCAAACACTGCAGCCTGGGAGACTGTCCAGGATGGGTCCATTCCTTATAGCACCAAAATCGTTGCCATCAATAAATTAGGGTGAAATCAGTAGAGTCATCATTCACCACACTGTGACTTTACTGATTTTCTGCTCAACTGTCTGCTCAAGGGTTAGCGTGGTTAATGGTGAGGAGATATTCACTCTCCTATGAATTGATCTGGGCAGCATTTCTGATGGCTGTCAAACAGAAAGGTAACTAGTACCATCACGGCTTTTTTGCCCTCCTATTTTTAATTCTCACGCAAGAAATTTCTACAACCCTTTGTGATGAAAAATAACCCGATATTTCCCCTCTCCTTTAAAATGTTTATCCTGCTCTGAATCTGCAAGGTGTAATATCATCAAGGAAGGTCGAGTTTCACAGACGCTCACGGCTCCGCTGCGTGCGCCCACCACTTTGAAAAGACGAACAATAGTCCCTCAAGTGTTGCTGCTGGTGGCACAGCAGCAATTCACGATGGAGGGTTAGAAATCTGAAATTAAAATAAACTGCTTAAAACCTGCAGACAGAGAGAGAGATGCAGGAGACCAGAGTGAAATGGGACAAGCTCTTAACCCTATCAACAAAGTGCTCATTGTTCCAGTTTAAGACAAGTAACATAGCAATAAATATTGAGCAAAGGAAGTTAACCTGTATCCACAGCCTTTGAATAAACACAGAAGTTGAAAGTAAAATAATGCCAGGCCTTTGGCTCTTGCCAACTTGTGCTTTACTCCTTCTCGCCTGGCCTTGTTTTTACTTCTGGGGATTTTCTTTGCCTCCTCTCCCGTTATTCATACTTCCCTGTAAAACCCCCTTATCACACAGCAAAATGACAAACAAGGAACCGCCAGTGCACAATTAAAAGACGTGAACAACAGCTCGGAGGCATTCTGCAAATCCACCTAGGCACAGATAACTGGGAAGGAAAGGGCCAGGTTGCCCCCACCTTCTTCCCGCACCCCGTCCCCATAGGGGACCAGACACAGCAGGGCTGTGTCTGTAACCATCAAATCCAACTGAATATTTGCTGTCTAAGATTGCATAGGCAGCATGTGGCACCTCTGGAAGACACAGGCATGTTCATCTTACTACAGAAGTCTGAGCTCTTGATTTGAGTATGGATAAATGTCTCGGTTAGTTCTCATTTTTCCTAAAGTGGTTTATCCACTCTTGTGCCAGCACCTCAGTCAGTAATACAGGTTTTCACAGCGAGTATTAATTCTGACTTCACTTTTAAATCACATTTTCTTCATTTGAGCATTATTATATTTCACAGAACAAGGCCTGAGCATCATGCAAAAGGCATTCTGGTCCTCGGTTGTGAATACAGTTGTGTAGGCAGAGGAATATTTGTTTTCCAAGTAATTTGTGCACATTCACGAAATTGCAGCTGTCTGCAGTTCTCTTGAAATATCTGCTCTGATGTTTACAAGCCATAAAATATAATCTGTCTTTTGCAGGGTTCCAATCGTTAAATTTGGAAATATATATGTATGTTTATGCATTTTTTATTTTTTTTTTACACTCCCATTACATCCTGGCTATGAAGCCTTTACAACACCAGCACTATCCTGAGGAGCTACTGCCCTGAGACAACAGTGGACAAACCTTTGAAAGAGCCAGAAGGGCCTTTCTAATACACTTTGTGGATCATAGAATCACAGAATGGTTTGGATTTGAACAGACCTTAAGGCTCATCCAGCTCCAACTCCCTGCCATTGGCAGGGACACCTTCCACTAGACCAGGCTGGTCCAACCCCCGTCCAACTTGGCCTTGAACACTGCCAGGGATGGGGCATTACTTATCAAGATGGACCTCACTCTTATCCCAGCACAACCATCCCATGAAGAAGACCACATGAAATTGAGGCATAGGTTACAACCCAGCTTAGGAAGATAAGCTGCTGCCTTGGCCCAAGCAGAGCTCATGTAGGGATGGACATGGAAGGTTCGTCAATTAATAATGTGGCCAGCGACAATGGTGACCAATCATCAGCAAACAGGTCTCTTTACACATCTATTCTTGCAAGCAAACCCAACAATATTAAAACTACTAAATTTGCGATGTGGCTATGATCCAACAGGCTAGGTTGGCGGCTGGCATCTCCCAACTGGTTAGCTCTGGGTGTTTCTGAGCTATTAAGAGTCAGCCAAAGCAATTCTGCTGGTTTGGGGATTTTTTTCCCAATGAAAGGTGGGAAATTTTTCACAAGGTTTCTGATATTGGCCTTTTGCTTCACAACTGTACAGCTAAAAACCCGGTTTCTTCCAAAACTTGTCCGAATGAACAAAACACCATTCCCTGGGACAACAAAGCCCTGGGGACAGACATTTCCCACAGCAAATGTGGAAATGTGCACTGCACCTGCACAACACAAAGTGACCCTGCTCAAAGCCCGGAACACAGATTGTGAGTAACTCCTCAGCCCAAGGTCTTGATGAGCAGCAAAATGCACAAAGCCAAACACCTGACCAAGAAACCACAGCGGAATGCTGCTGGGCAAACCAGGACCGATCACCTTGGTACTCCTGAAGTGACTTGGTGAAAAATTGACTGGAAAGGAAAATAAGAGGTAGGAAGCTATACGCAGCTCAGCGGGATCCCTCGACTCCAGTGGACTCCCCGTATGGTTGTCACTTAAACCCAGGACAAATCTATCCCAAGCTGTTCATCCCCATGCTGCAACCCACCCAAGAGGTTCATGTGGTTGCACAGATGTGTCGTAAAAAGCTCAATGTTGAGGTATGCCTCACAGGTTAATAACTTAAAACACAGCACCATATTATTTGAATCTGTGCTGCTTAAAAAATGCCAAAGTGACACAACTGGCAAGAAGGTGCTGAGCTTTGATAATCACACGTATGGCTTTAAACACCCTCAACCCGTGTGCTCCTCCACATTACGTACTCAATGCACGCTGGCACGAGCTAGGGAGCTGCAACATGACTCCCATGATATAACACGATGGAGGACAACCTTCTGAGGGGCAGACGGTACCAAGCTATGGCACTGGTGACCTCGGCAGCTCCGGCACAGGCACCGCTGCCTCCTCACACCGCGCTCTGACACCCATCACTACCTGAGCTCCTCCCGCCATCTTCCCACCTCATTTCCAAGTGCCATCTCAAAACTTTTTCATCTAGACATGCTAAACCCAGGATGTAGATTTTCCAATTAGTCTCTGTTTAAACATCTGTTGGTAGACTGCATTTAACATTAGTTATTTGAGCAAAGCGCAATTTGATTAGGCTGTCTGAAACGGAGCCAAAGTCTGCAAAATAATAGCTCAATTAAATTTTGTTTTGCTTTCATTTGTCTTATACTTTCCTGAGTGTGATACAGTTGCATATAATCAAGTAAACTAATTCCTTTCAAAATGAGATATTTCGGTGCCTTTTCCATCTCTTCTCAAAGTTTATTTAATAATCTATTCCATCTTCTCCATGCTTCATCGAACTTCATCCTGACACAAAGTACATTTCTTTCTTGTGCCTTCAGTCTACTTCGATTTTCTATGCTTCCCGTGACTTGAGATTATGCGCCATTAATGTTACACCTCAAACAGATTAGTAATTTATAAATGCAGATTACACTTATCAGGAAAATAAAAACATTTCAGGAATGCAGCAGCCTCTTCTTTGCACACACCACAAAATCTTTTGTCAACCAGACGACACAGTTGTAAAACTGTCAAGCTCCAAAGCCACATCCAAGCGGCATTTCCAATTGTCTCCCTGGGTTTAGTTTCTACTTATTCTGTTATGTTGCACTTGCTGCCCTGAAACTTCAATATTAGCTCTAGAGATTCAAACACATGAGGCAAACAGCTGCTCTCCTCCGCTCAAGCAAGCTAGATCAAAATGCCTTCTCCCTTTCCCTCCTGCTTTTTATTTTTTACTTTCTTTTTAACCAAATCGCTGTAATTCAAGTATTTCTGACAAAGTTGATGGGTTTAGGGCAAAATTCTGCTCTGTTATCATCCTTCCCTCGCAAGTGCACACTCCTCTCGGTCAGTGCACGAGGAGCACCAGAGCTTCCTTATGCTGACTACAGAAACTTTGCCTTGAGGATGAAAAAATGAGAAAGTCACAGTAACTTAGCTGCTATGTAGATGTGTGTATGATTTAAATTTAAACATTAAACATTTAAACATTAACTTCTTTCACACTTCTGTTAAGAAAGGAAGAAGCATGCATTCTTTGAGAGAAGAGATTTCTTCTATCGGAGATGATTTTCGATACGCAGTACTTTAGTGGGTTTTTTTTTTTCTTTTCAACATATTTGAGGCAAAGTGTGAACACAAAGGGACAAGCTGAAATACGTATCTGGCAGCTCTTCCCCAGCGCGTGCTGCTGAAAGCCACAAGTACTACTGCAGTTGTTGAAAATCTGTGATTTTGATGCAAAAAGGTGAGGGACT
Source organism: Strigops habroptila (assembly GCF_004027225.2). Taxonomy (NCBI): domain Eukaryota; kingdom Metazoa; phylum Chordata; class Aves; order Psittaciformes; family Psittacidae; genus Strigops; species Strigops habroptila. Next base: position 30,746,775 of record NC_046360.1, on the reverse strand, counting down.
GCTTCCTCCTGCACCGGTCCAGCTCTGCCCTGCCCTGCCACAGGCCATACTTCAAAATACTCCTGCAACAAAACGGCCTTCAACATTAGAGGCAGCTCAAGTCCATGGAAGTTCAAAATGGGATATGTCCTATTTAAAATGTAGAGAGCTACTAAATATGACAACCATCTGATGTATGAAAATTATTCACAACCAAAAACAGACAGTCTGGAAATAGCTGGGATGACTTCATTTAGACAGAATTACCCAAATCTGTTTCTAATATACACAGTACACATAATAAATTTTTACAATATGACAAGGAAAACAAACTTAATAAAAGTTCCTGATCTTTTGTTACACAAGCAAGCTATAGCCATGATATGTTTATAATATTTTGCCTATGATATCACAGCTAAGTAACAAAAGCAAAGCAACACAAAAACCAGTTACTAGGTATGACTTCACCTCGTGACTCCCGCAGTGACATCGTTGCGCGCATCGCCCCAGCGTCCCACCTTCCCCACCTACAGCCCGTGCTCCACCAGTACTCGCGCTGTGCTGCTTTTCACTAATACTTTCCTTTTCTCCTTCTCCCAGGCACCCTTTGACTCTGGAAGCTGCGGATCTCTACGACGAGAGTTTGTTTTTTTCCAACGACACCAGGACTCATCTGAACGGTAAGAGATTTTCAGCCTGTTTCCTGAACTCCTGGTTATTTGACAAGTGCTTGAAAACCCTGTTATAAACAATCTCTGTAGGAAAACAGATGATGTCTTACGATCACAGAAGGTAATTTTTTCAAGAACCCAACTTTTTGAGCGTTTCCCAGATGCACCGCGTCAATCTTCCTGCGTTTGACTATCTCAGCTGGTTTTCCAGCCCGGGCGTTTCGCCAGGCGAGCCGGACTGCCCCTCATTGTCACTTCTGTTCGATGGCACTTGCACCCACTGCTGTTATTCCAGGCTTCAGGAAATTTTCTAACCACTGGACAGGCTCCAGCGCTGTGCACTAATAAGTTGCAGATTGCAGCACTCTAAGTGTGTGTGTGTGTGTGTGCACGCGTGTGTCAGATCAGGGCCACGGTTTGAAGGAAGGGGGGGGAAAACAGTAGTTCAAAAATGCTGCCTACTCAAATTGACGGAAAAGTGACCCCTGCACTTCATCAGAAATTCCTGCAGACTGACAAAATAGAGAAGTTTGCTTTTATCACACACAGTAAGACTCATATGGAAAAATGGAAACACTACATCACTTGACCTTAGGTTGCCCCCTTTTCAACCACAGATGAATATTATGTATAAAAATTGTAAATCAATTTGAGATGTATTAAAGGAGATTTTTTTTTCTGTATTAAAGGTAATACCTTTTAATCTCTAGATTCATTTTGTAATGTCAAGCAAATGAGAAAGACTTAATTTCTGTAACTGAATTTTGTTACTCTTAAGTCTATTTAGCATCTCTGCACGGTGTTCACATCATTTCTACACTTTGCTTGCATCAGGAAATAATGAGCAAGCATCACTTACCCAACACTGAGTCACAAATATTTGCCTACATTAACAGAGCATTAAAAGCCATTTTAAACAACTTAAGGAAACTGCACTAGCTTTGAACTGTGATTCACTACTATGAGAAATGAAGAAACTTTTCCTCTTCTAAAAGCAAAAAAATCAGCCGCTGCAACCTCCTTCTAGTGTCGTCAGTTCCTAGAGCAGACTTTCCCCTGACAGATCCCGACACAATAGATTTCTTTGCTTAATGACACTACTTCTGAAATTTTCCTATGCTCGGCGTTGGATACTTTGAAATTTCAATCTTTTCACATCCTTGAGCTCTCATCAACATTTTTTTCCAGACTGTGTCAATAAAATTGATTACTTGCAGTTCTGAACTCTGTTCCTCACATGGAAATAAAACAATTTGTTTTAAAGTATTTTCTGAAGAAAGCAGAACTTGGCAATCCTGTCTCCAAGATCATTAAAAAAAAGGGGGGGAAGAAAGGGCCAAACCAAGCAAGCCTCCCCCACAAAAAGCAAAACAAAAAGAAACCTCTCCAGCAAACAAAAGAGAAGCGACGTCCTGATCTTATCACTGCAGAAGCGAGAGCTAAATTCCTGACATACACATCATCAACCTCGCCACTGTTCTCCCGACTGATACGTCTCCCTGTCGGATATGAACGATCTTTTTGGATCATTAATATGTTCATGAATTTGTTATCAATTCTCACTCGCTGTACTTTAAACCGCCCCGTACCATGGCTCAGGAGTGCCTCGACAGCGCTGGTGTCACCGCATGCATCAGGACCCCTGACTGCCCGGTTGTTGAGATGCCTCATGCCTACAACCGATCTGTTGCTTTTACAAGTTTAATCTGGGTATTAAGGAGCTGATTGTGGAACCATGTCGCTATAACATCTTCAACCCAGCTGTACATCATACAAACCACTATAGGAGGGGGCAGTCTCCCAAGATTCCTAGCAGCAGTGCATACCTTTAACTCCCTAATCTGTAATACTACAAAATACTGCTCTCATTTCTTCCCAAGCACAAGTGGACTACCAGCAAGGGTCCAACAGTGTTATTCCTAATTACCTTTTTTTCACTCTTGATCCTGTGGCGCTCATAATTAGTTACCTGGGGCTGCAATCCAATTTGAAGTGATGACAAGAAAGTGATCCATGAAAAAGTAATAAGTTAAATCCAATTTCAGCCTTCCTCTAATTAAATGCACATGGAACTAATGACTCAAACCCTACCATTTCAGTGATAATGGTAATTAGCGAGGTGGGAGTCACTCTCTTTTTTCAACACTGTAGGTGTAAACCACAAGGTAAAATGGCAGGAGCACTCTTAATTACATGTGTCATTTTGTCAGCAATTTACACATTTCTGACCAGTCAGGAAGGTTTCATTTGTTTTCCCCTTCCCCGAGGTGGGTTACACACGGCTGGAGTAAGGCCCAGCCAGCCCCACGGCCCCGCTCCCAACACGGGCAGAAAGCACAGCTTTTACAGACCTGTTCTCTAAATGCTTCATGTCAAAGAAGAAAACCTGCTGGAAAATTACATTGGGGGTGCTCTAACAAAACACAGGGCTGGAAATGAGGGATCCTGGCTCCTAGTTTCAGTTTTGCCCCTCAGGACCGACTCCTTTATAACATGGCAGATACCCAAAGTCCCAAATACCCCAGAGGGAGCCACACACCTCAGTGCGGCTCTGTGACCTTGGGCGAGTCACTTAGTACCTCTCTGCCGGGGTTTACACAGCTATAAAATGAGAATAATCACATTTGCTGACAGTTCCTCACACTGCCAGCTCTCCCAATATACTGGTATTTTCCTAGAAGCCATGTTTTTTTGGAATCATATAATTACAGGACAATCACAGACTTCTTTCAAGAGAAGAAAACCTGCATTTGTCACCTTTCTGCTCAGTCTGAAAAGCTGGAAAAAATGAATACTAAAGGCTTTAACAAATATGTAAAAGGGCAGCAAAAACAGGCCCACAGGGTTCACTGAAAAAAAAAATAAAAATCCTTAGTATCAAAATTTTCAAGCTGATCACGTAATTTTGAGGACCTGACTCAGATTTTGTCCTGTCTGTGGGGTGGATGATATTTGTACTTCACAGGCATATTCCAAGAACTGACTAACACCTATAATTGGTCTACAGGATGAAAGAATTATGGGTCCTTTGGTAGAAAGTAGCAACACTCGACTTTGCTTGATTTCCAAAGTCAGAAGTAAAAGTTAAGGATTCAAGTGCAATTTTCCTAGGTAAAATATTTAAACCCTGCAGAAGTGAAATCTCAACCCAACTGGAGTTGGTGGCAAAATTCCCGTTGGCTTGGCTGAGGCCATATTCAGACCAACTCCCATGTTCAAGAGTGAAACAGAGAGATAGTCATACAAATGGAACAAATACACTTGCAAATTCACTTCCCCTCCCAAATTATTTGTTGAGACATTTTTCCTCTTCCAGTTGTTAAATTTACTACTATGTAAAAAAGGTGCCCTGCATGTAAAACCTGAGACTGCACAACCTGGTACTTGTGTGCTGCAAGCTAAACAGAGAACACCCTTCCCTCCACCTTTCAGCGTTCATCGTGTTGTCAAGCTGCTGATCTCTAATTTCATAAAAAACAACAATAATTGCCCCCAACATCAAGCCACACTGATTTTTAAATCTTGCCCTTTTCTATTTCTCAAGATACTGGAAAGAAACAGTAAGATAACACAGCATGCAAATTGAATTCTACAAAAGCCCAGCCAAAAGGCTGCTTTAAAAAGCAGCGGTATGCAAAGGCGAGGACAGGTCTGTCCTCTCAGCCTCCCCCAGTCTCACCCTGAAAATCTAAACCAAACCCAAATTCTTTTCTTGGCCGTGAATTAAAAGGAAGATTTATTTTCTGTTTTGTCAACTGAAAACAATAGTTTCCATCTTTGTAATTTCAGTATTTCTTCTCTCCAAACACACTCAGGTTAACTATCATACAATGAATCTCATTTTAATCACATGAAAAAGTCAAGTGACGGGTTTCGCTTGCAAGATACCGACTTGGACGTCCTAAATCTGTTTTCAGTCCGGTATCCAACTTTCAGCTCAACGCAATATACAACATTTACGTCTTTAAAAAAATTTGTATTTTTAGTATTGCCAAAACACACATGCACTTTTACTTTCTTGGGAGAAAATGTGTCTCTTGATTTGTTTCCAATCTGGGTGCTCTTGCCAGCAACTAAAATGCTTAAAGAACCAAAATGAATAATCGTTAAGAGCATCAGCAATTAAAGCTGCAAATTTTAATCAATACATCTATTAATACAAAGATATATTTATCTTGGCCAGGAAAAATGTGCACATTTTCAAAATCCTAAGCATACCTGGCCTGTTAAATTATTTGTTTCATAGACTTGAGGAAGTCCAATGTCTATGGCAAATATATTACCAAACAGGCTCTAGGGTGGGTTTTTTTTTCACTTCCAGTAATTTTTGCAGGGATGATATATATTTTTTTTTTATACTCTTTTCCCAACTGCTGGTTACTAAATCCATTCCTTAACTTTCAATTTTCTTTTGTTTGTGTCATCAGGCTGTGAAACCGGAGGTCACTGCCAAATATAAAGCACGGCAGTGCGAGATAGGCTCAAAATGTGAGTCATCGGGTATTTGGAGATTTATTTTTTTTCAGCTATCAGCAAAGCACATCTCCACTCCTGTGTCCAAGTTCTTGTACACTGAATATCTCAAAATCTGCTAAAATCAGGTCTCCAGGTAGAATTAACAAGGTCAAGAGACCCCAAAGACGAACTGGAGCCCATTGTCATGTAAACGCTTTTGAAGTCACCGTGCCCCAGTGCGGCCAGGGGATGTCAGGATCTATTTAAGTATCGTGGCTATTTGATCAGTGTATAAAGAAGGAATATAGGATATTATCCACGAGGTGATTACAGATTAGCTATACAGTGTTTGGTAGATTAATTTTCCACACCTGTTTGTGGTGGGGGGGTTTATGTGACAAAGCTGCCAGCCAGCATTAAAGTGCTGAGGCCAACACAGAGGGTGCTCTTCCAGCCTCGCATGAAACCAAACCAGCCTCCCCTCTTGGGCAGGACCATGGAGCATGTGACTAGGAGAACCAGCACCCTGGGTGAACAGCATCCCTTCCCCCATGTGTCATGCCAACACAGCTGCCAGCACTCGTGTTAGGGAGCTCCTCACCGGTGCCTCCACTAAGCACAGCAGAGATAAGCAATGCCTACAGTACTCTTGTTACACACAAAGTCTGCCTGTCAGAAAAAAAACCCAGGTAACTGCTAACCACTGTGGCTATCGAATGAGACATCTCTATTTATAAACTAAGTGCAAAGATGACTTGGTTCATTATTTAAGCAAACTTTTGGAAAACGGGCGTATTTCCACCTCCCTCAGCATTTATTCTACGTGCTGTCAGCAATGGGTATTGCCTCGTCGGTGCGGTGCCATACAACTTCAGGGGCTGTGGGTGCTTGTGTGGGTGCAGTTTTACTCACAGATTCTACCCCCAGCGCCACTGTTTCCTTTCAGCCACAGATTTTCATTGCAGGGATGCACTCGGTGTCTGTTACATTCAAGAGGACTTCCAGTACGTTTAAGACCGCAAAGGCACCAGGAGTGAGGAGGGGATAGGGAAAAAAAAAGAGACTGGGCAGTCATTTGAATCAATGAGTGACAGGCTGGGCCAGCTCTCTGTATACATTAATAAATTAGAATTTTAATTGTGTCTCTGACTGCAGGAGCTGCTCCAGTACTTTAATACATACCAACAATTGGCTATGTTATGGAATCCGCGATGTGGCCTTCACTGTTGACCTCTGCAACACAATTCCCAGTCTGACTACGGAAACTGTTTGGTTTGATCCTTTCAACTTATTTGAATCCTGACAAATAAGCTCACAGCTGAAAGGTCAACACAGTCATATTTCATCCTCTGGAGCTATTCTTAAGACATCTGCACAACAAAGCACTTCTTTTAGTACCTGACACTGGACCTAGCCAGCACAATCTCTCATTAAAAATGTCCCCAGTGGAAGAGTCTATTAAAAGGCATATGGATCAGCTATGGATTTACCAAATAAAATATTTTTGAAAGCATTAATGTAACGCTCTGGATTATGGTGCTCTACGCTGCCAATAAAACGTATATTTGCCCAATGACAAAATGCTTCATACTTTCCAAAAGAATAATGGCTCGGCTATAAAGTGCGAGGTGTTGTCCAGCAGCCTGAGCACGGGAGTGGGAGCCAGGAACTCATGAATCTTAATCCTACCTCTAAACCAAATTCCCTCTGTGATCCTAAGCAAGTCACTTAACCTGCTTCCCTCAGTTTCCCAGTCCAGAACTGGGATAATGCTACTTACTTATCAGACTTTCCTTCTGGGGGTGTTTTGGAGATTGGTATTTGCAAAATGCTTTGAAGATGAAATCACTACACAAGAGCGAGAAGTTGTCCGCGCTGGGCCAAGGGCTGCAGTTAATGGCTATTCCTCACTCAGGCAAAATTCCTCTTGAAGGGCCTGTCAGCTTTATTTGGGTAAGAACTGCAGGATGGGGTCCTCTCACTTTACTGTCAAGGCCTTTAGTGATGTTGGCTTTACCTTCCATATTCTACTACATATTTAAAGCGCCCAGGATCCGTATTTTTGGAGGAAAATAATCTGAAGCACATATAAAAGGCAAGAGAAGCAGCAACGCTGTCAGGGAGCTCATGGTGATAGTATATCAAACTAAAAAAAAAAATTAGAAAGAGCAAAACAGACATGAGTTTGACAACGTGCTATGACAACAACGGAAAAGAGAAAAAAAGCGGAAAGAATTTGGGGCTACAGAGGCTGAAGCATCAGATATAGAAGAACGAGATAAGATAAATGTCCCAGCTACAGGGCTTTGTGTGACTGCAGCTGAACTGCTGCATTCAGGAACTTATTATCAAAAATACAGTGACACACTGCAATTGCAAAGAGAGCAATAATAAAAGCAATAACCAGCTGCAACCCAGCAAAGTGGTCAAGGGTCTGGAAGTGCCGGTTTACGAAACACATAAAGAACTAGATACATATAATTTGCCAAAACTGGCAAGTACATGTTAGTATCTCAGATGTTTGAGGAGTGTGAACACGAGGCAAGGCAAGGGACTGACTCAGTATTTATACAAGCAGTATTACTTGGAGCAAGAGGATGGAATTAAAGTGGAAAGTTCCTGAGCGTGTACTTTGTTATGGAAAACTATCCGAAGGAAAATAATAGCAGTCCCACCACCACTTGGGATTTCTAAGAGTAGAATAGCAAAAAAAGAAAAAAAAAAAAAAGGAGGAAAATGTGATACATGACCTAATAGGTCTTTCTTGTCTTTAACTCCTGTGATTTATCCCGCAAGACTAGCAAAATGTACTCCAAAGCCGCCTATGTGTGCAGACATCTTCTGTTTGGGAATGCTGTATTGGTTTTAGCTTTCTGAATTCATAACAGCACAAAGGCCGGTAATATTTAGATTTTCTTTCTGAAGATGTCCATAAATCAGCAGACAATAAAAGGGGAAAAAACACACCAATGATATGATATCCTAGTATTTCCCAATATCCTTGACACAGCAAATCATCGGTTTGAGTGAACGCAGACTACAAATGGAACAGCAATCAAACAGAAATGTTAATGCAAATCTCCTATGCACACTGACACAGTAACAAAAGCTATTCCATTTTGTCATGATCCAACCCTACCGCATGCTAATAGACATACACGCTCATGATCTGTAAATACGCCGTGGTGGGATTTTCAAGCACACCTAGCACCGGTCCTCACACCACTTACATCAGCCACAGCTGCTCTGTGGACTTCACTGGGAGGAAGCTCCTGAATGTCCTATCCCAACACTCACAAGGAAGACACATTTATTCAGCTTTTACAAGCCCGCTCAGGGAGGCACAGAGGCTCCCCTTACCTGAAGGGCTGGCTGTTTGTCATTCCTCTTCGGAGACTTTAATCCACTAACTTGTTGCTGCTGCTGCTGCTGCTGTTGCTGCTGCTGCTGCTGTTGCAGTAGAAGCTGCCGTGCTACCTGGAGAGCCTGCAAGGGAAGAGGTTTGAAAACTGAGTTTACAGCAGACAGGGTGTGGGGAGCTACATGCACAGTACATAGGGTCAAGGCAACCCTTGGCCATGGGGTACCACTCCACTCCTGAAGCACCTTCACCAAGGAAAGCCGTGGCTTCCACAAAAAACACAAGTCAGCACTTGCATTCAGTGGGGCGATACCCCACTGCTGGGTTTCCCATTCTAACTATGGAGAAAAACAGCAGCAGCTCCTGGGCAAGAACCTTGAGTAGCTGCAGCAATCCTGGTGGTGAGCACCACACAGTTGTTTTTATCCCCCACCTGGAGCAGCTCATAGGCCTCCTAGCTACTGGGCAGGCTCTTGTGCTAATGGCTTTCATGCTCCTCTTCTCCAGTGGGTCAGATCAGGTTTACAGAAGAGGGCAGTCGTATATCACTGTCTGCTCTCCTGAGTGCCAGAGGAAGTCAGGGAAGCTTCTGGAAGGCTGTGGTGGGAGGAGGAGAATAGCCAGTGGCAAGCAGAGAATCCCAGAGGTACCGTGCTGAAGGCTGAGGAAGCTGTGAGAAGCATTCACTGTGAATGCAATGAAAAGCAGGGATAGCACCTCAGCCCACCAAGATCACTAAGAGCTTGTGATGGACCAGCAGTGGGGACTCAGAAGAGAGGAGGCAGAGCAGTGAAGGGACAGCGCAGCCTTACGGGATGGAGGGGCAAAGGATATGATAATGAAAGCATGTGCAGAGCATCACATGGTGGGGAGTTACTGCAAAATTTTGTGCAAAGTGAGAGAAAAGTGTCCCTGCACACTGGAGCTCTGTGGGGCCCCATTCCTTCATCAGGTGGGGAAAAGAAAGCAAGAGAAAATGAAGGAGAAAGAAGGACAAAGACAAGTCCCTGTCCTGGCTCCCTCCTGGCTCCTCAGCCAAGGGACCACAAGGATGATGCCAGTAAGACAGGCAGTGGCACCGCTGAGGCTCCGCTGCCAAGACCTGAGCCCGATGCTCCCAGAGGATTCACCAGCACCGGACTCGGGCCGCCTTGGTCTCCTTGGAGACGTTCAGTACATGTGTAGGTGGAAAAGTGGGAAGGCTGAAGACTTCATTAATGTAAAACAAGAATAATAGTCCCTTTGCAAGATGCCTACACGGAAGGAGGGAAAAAGCCTTCCCCACTCCTACTGTGTATGCTCTCTGAGTGATTTAATTAATACCTATTTAATTAAGGAGTCAGATACGCTTCGGGTTTCACTTGCTTCTCCAAGTTGCAAGTGTTTCATCTTAGCACAGAACTGCTGGGAAAGGTTTGACACCAAGGACTGCAAACTCGGATCTGCCACCCCCCAGTAAAACCTTGCTATTTTACGGCCTAGGCCCGTATTTTACTTCTGAAGGGACATTCAGCAGCCCAGGGAGAGGCTGAAGAACCACTGCTGCTGGCCAACACACCAGGGCAAGCTGGGCACAGAGACCTTACCATGTTCTGGCAACGAGCCCTCATTTCAAATTTAATAACAAGTCTCCACTGGATCAGAAAAACTCTTTAAGGGTGGATGCGATCTCCAGCAGAGCTCAGCGTGATGAAGGTAAAGTCACACTTTACACTTCAAGCTGGTTGGAGCTCAGCACACCAAGAGCATCTCCACAGTGGTCCATGTCCCCGTGAAGGGTGTGGGGAGCTGCCAGGCAGGGGCACACACTGAACCAGGCATGTATCTGCTCACACACACATACGCAACCAGCCTCACCATCAGTTCGACGTCAAGCACCTAGAGCCCACCAATTAACACAATTCAACAAAGGAAATCTTTATGCAGAATGTGCCAAGAATAGTTAAAACCCAAAAATGTTATTTTTATTGAATTAGCTTATTTAGCTGTTAAAACATCTTCAAGGGTGGGCAGAAACAGCAGAAATAAAACCTACAAGGCTTAAGGGGCTGGGCAACAAATACTCACCTACTTAACAGGGCTGTTGTACGGCTTATTTAATTAATGAATACTTGTAAAGCACTCTGAGTTGCTCAGACAAGAAGCGCTATACAGTACAAGCGCAACATATTATTATATATTATTAAGACTGGCTCTGCAGAAGAATAATTCCAGGTAAATGTGCAATCAAATGATCATTTTAGTTCCCAGTAATTAGATTCAATAGGCCAAAAAACCCACAGAAGCCTTTCTTTAATCATACACTAAACAATCAGAACATCCCTAACCTTTCAAGCTACAGCCTTTTTGAATAAAACATCATCAGCTTATAGATATTATTCCAAAAAGAACCAGTCACCATATGTGTTGTCTCTTTGAAATACAGTTGCTATAGCAGACCCTGCATGCATTTCATGTGATATGATCATATTCTACCCGTTCTGGCAGCTGAGAGGTTGCACAATTAAATTGGCTGCCAGAAATTCTGAAGATTCCCAGAACAAGTAGCCGTGCAAGAAATGCCTGCTTTCTGCTCGAGCTGGCCACGAAGCATTGCGCAGCTCGGTGGGGTGGCTGCTGCCACCACCAGTCCTTAACACAGTTGACCCCACGCTGATGAAGATCTCTGCCCTCAGGGCAAGGATCTGATGGAACAAAGCCAGAGCTCTGTCCCTGCTCTGGTCCCACCTGCATGGCACACACTCGAGGTGACATCTACATCACTCTGCTCCATGTCCGGCTGGCACTCGTCCTGCTGCTGGGGGGAAGGAAATGATTAAAAAGAATGAGAGTAATGAATGGGTTGGCCAAAGGGGGCATCCCAGATACAAGGAGCTGGGATGGACAGGAACAGCAAAGGGAGAAACACAGAGGGGCAGGCGCAGGTGAGATGGAGCAAACTGACAGCTCAGGGGATTGCAGCTTGAAACGGCATTTCCCATCTCTCTTCTCTCAAGATTTCACTCTTCCACTTATAAATAACTGACAGCAATAAAAGCTAAGCATCAGATGAGCTAGGGTTTAAGATGTGGAAGGTTGTTTATAGCTCAGATCTGGTTCTTACTGAACATCTGCACCAAGCAGCTACTGCATCCTTGGTGGTACAGTGAATCCAGGGATCCCAAGTCCCTCCACCTTTCTACATTTGCCTGCTTAGCATTTCCTCTCTCATGCCTCAGACCAAGCACTAATCCTGCCATTTCCATGTCTCATCCACACTCCCTACACACGATGGGATGTGTAGAAGAAAGATGGCTAGCTCAGTCCTGGAAGCACCAGCTCTCTTTCCTCTTATATGCAAAGTATTTCAAGCCCATTTGGAGTGCCTTCGTGAAATTAATTTGCTGATGTTGGTTCAAGCCTGGTGGACACCCGCACATCCCATTTAATCCAAGCTGACAAGTGCTGCACCTCTGCCCGCTTCTCTGGTTCCATGTGGAGCCCATTGCTGGATGCCGGTGAGGGAGCCCTGCTGAGGCTGCCGATGCTGCACAGTGCTCAAGCAAGAATAGACAGGGAAATTAATTTGAGAGTGAAGTCAGTCCCACAACCTTCATCAGCATGGAGATTCGCAAGCAGGCCTGTACATTAATAAAGCTTCCTGTGGGAGTAGATGTTGCCTTTGATTTGCATGTGAATTCAATGCTAGTGAGAAGTGCCAGACTGTCAGACATGGAGACCAAAGTCTCTTATCTTTCCAAAAGCTTCTGTAGCAGTTTCCCCACATTTCCTTAATCATCTGCCTTGTCCTCAACTTACTGAACAGGCAGTAGAGAGTAAAGCTGGACTCGGTTCAACTCCTGCTGCTGCCAAGTCCTGAAACAAGGGTGCCAGGACTGTTTACTGCTAGCCAACAGCTCTGCTAACGTGGCCCTCTCCTCACGAGCAGGTGCTCTGACATCTCCAAGCTCTTTTCACACATTCCTCCCCACTGCCATAATTACATCCAAAACCTCCACTTCTGCAAGTGAACAACTGCAGGGGCTGTGGTAAACAGAGCTCATGTTTGCGCATCCAGGCAACTGCATGGTCCTTCACAGGACAGGCAGGTAGAGATGCCAAGAGCCCTCAGGACTGCAGAAGTGATTCAGATATCTAGCCCATGATTACCAGCAGGCATGTTATGTGCCACCTATCTGCACTGCTTGAAGAGCCTGCAAGCTTTGGGACAACCAGACCCAGATGTCAACCCTGGCCTCCAGCAGCTAATCACACAGCATCAGCAATCATTCTCCTCTCTGCACCGAAATACAAACAGGAAACCTTCCCACTTACTGAAAGAAGAGAAAGAAAAGCATCCCCTAGCAAGAGCATCTCCTGAGTGCCATGGTTCTTGGTCACTACCAACAGGATTTGAAAGGACAACATCAGTAAAAAGCTCATACCAAGCAAGTCATCTTGATTCTGCTCGGTGCTACACCTAAACACAAGATACGGTAAATGAACTCCCAGGCTGTTTTCTTATCCATTAGGAAATCACCCAGAGATAAGGAGATTTTCTGGTGTAAAACAGAGACCAGTAAAAAGGCAACTGAAACGCTGTACTTTAGAGAGATTGACCAAACTAGGGATGATATGTGGGAGCCAACATGGGGTGACACTAACCCATGAAACATTTTAACAGCACATTCACTGTGAGATGAATCAAGCCTGTTTCATTCAAAGATGCCACAGATTCAGTGGGAAGCCCCATCGAAAATCCCTCTCCCTGTGCTTAGGGAAGTGTCAATCATTTAAGGTTTCCCAACTAGTTAAGTACCAGCTGGGGGGACAAAAAGTACGCATTTGAGATGACCAAGACCATTTTATTGCAAGATAGACAGAATGTGAGTTGTTTGCCCAGCTGTTGTTTGCCCAGGCACCGTTACCACCCAAGTTACTGTTGTAATTCAACATTTCAGGCAAGCAGCTCAATCTTTCAGTTTCACCATCCTCTTTGGGCAAGTTCTGCTCAAAGGGTAAAAACACATCACTGCCTCTGACTGCATGTGGCTAGGAACTCCTGAAGGGGGCTGGAGAAGGGAAACACACTGGAAAGAAAAAGAGCAGAACTTTAAAAATAGAAATGCTGCTTAAATGCCATATACTTGCTTACAGTGTTAGTACATAAGGAAAACAGTAACAGGATCCAGCCCTATGGAGCCTCTTGCTAACTTGTTCCACCACTGCAGCCAGTACAACAAGGCAGCGACTCTCCAACTGTTTTTCCATCAGCCTATTTCTATTGAAGAAAAAGAGCTCAAGCTCCTCCGTTCCTATCTGCTCCAACCAATATTAAAATCAATCAGCTATTAATGAAATGTGAAGACCTAGAGCTATAATGGGCCTGACTCTAATGCCAGGAAAAGCTTACTTCTGCACCTGAGTTTTATCAGGCATGGAAAGACTGACCCAGGGAACTGCAGGACGTATGGAAAAGTATGTAAGCTGGAGGGTGGGCAGACAAGCAACAGACATGAGGATGCAAAAGAAACCGGCGTCCTGTCTGACTGCCAATTCCCAGGACAGTTGTGCAGTAATTGGCTGCCTCCGAAATGGAGAAGCATGCACACAGAAGGGAACAAAACAAAATCCCATGTGTTTTTCCAGATTCCTAAGGATTTTGGGCCTTTCCAGGTGGACAAAGCTGCCCATCAGGAAAGCAACTTGAGAAAGGAGGAAGGAAGTGTTCCCAGAAATCAGAGATGGTCCCGCAGCCATGTGAAGTGTCCAAGCAGTAAATCTGGAAAGTTACTCGCCAGCCAACATCATCATCTGTCCGTTATTTCAGTTATGGTCATTAAAAAGCAAAACACAACACAACAAGCAGAGAGAGATGAGACAGAGATATTTTAAAGGGCAGAATTTACCCTTGGAGAAAAAACAATGCTACCCCAGTCCCAGACTCCAGAAGTGAGACCTTCTGTGTTGACCTCAGAGCACTAACGGATAGCTGGATCCCTACCCAGCTATGACTGCTGCTAAGCTTTCCCCACCACATTCTGGGTGAAGCATGGCTTTGCAGCACCCAGACATGCAGTTCTCCACCATCTTATTTTTCCAAGAGTTTCACAATGGCTTTAGGCACTGAGGGACCGCCCGGTTGGCAGGTAAAGGGGCCTCTCCCAGTGGAGACATGGCCCACCTCTCAGAAGGGTTTCCTGCTTCCATTTAGTCTCACAAGGCAAGTACCTTTGTTTCTCCCGGGTGGGACGAGGTGGGATTTAGACTCAGCCAGCAATCTCTCTTCTTTCTCAGCTCCCATCTGTCCTCACACCCCGCTCCACTCCACAGCTGCTCCCAGCAGAGCGGCAAGATGCAGCTCACAAGCTCGGAAGCCCGGATGCACCCGAGCTTCAGAGCTGCTTCATGTCTCTCCCACTCCTGCCTCCTCTATCTCCTCTCCTGCGACACCCTCTTCTCCTGGAGCAGCAGATGTAGAGGAGCGGTGGTAGGAGGCAGACACATTGGAGGGGAGCCCTGCTGCAGCTCTCCTCCGACAGGCTGAGGAGCCGCACAATGTGTGGAAACCGGCGAGGAGCAGAGCAGTATGCAAAGAGGAAAAAAAATAAAACATAGTGCAAAGCGACAGCAGTGGGTAGTGCTGTTCCTCTGGGAGGAACAGAACAGGGGGAGGTGAGATGAACCAACTAGAGAGAATAGGAAAGGAACCAAAATGAAGAGGAGGAATAAAATGTAGAAGACGCAAAAAAGAGAAGCAGATGTTCTTGCAGCACTTATTCCCTCTGACATTCGTACCCAGCTCTTTCATCTTCCTCCAGAACAGGGAAACGAGCTGCTACGTGCTCCCTCCCTGTTCCCACCAACCTGACCCTTCGCACCACACATGAAAAGGAGCCAAGGCCAAAAGCTCCAGCACTGCTCCTGGCACCACAGGGAAGCCTGAGGATAATTACAGGCAGGACACAGGACTCTGCTGTGGGACACAGCTAAGATCCAACACAACCTGGGGAAGCAGCTCTGCTGTCCAGCTTCCTCGCCAGCCTTGGAATGAGATCACCCCAATTCCCACCTCATCCTCTATTTCCTTGTTTCAGTAAATAATCCTCCTCCATCCACCTCGTACCCAGCTCCCCTCCCCAGGTGCAGCAGAGGGATGCTGTGAACCAGGGGAGATGCTGCTGGTTGCCTGTACCCAGCGCCTCGCTCAGCTGCAGCTCCTCTGCAAGGCTGGCTCCATCCAAGGGGCTACCAGCCAGCTCATCACAGAGGAGAGCTTCAACAACAATCCTTTACTCGAATGAAATGATCAGCTGGCCCTGAAGGCTTTGCTTAGATGCAGCAGACTGATCTAGCCAAGTGACTAATGGGTGATTCCCATGCTGGAAAAAAGAGAAGGGACCTGGAGGTCCGCATGTACAAACCCCGGCTCACATCCTGTCCTTGATGTGACGGGGGCAGGCTTGGAGCAAGGGAGCTGGCAGCGTGCCTCATGCTGAAGCATCTATGAGAATAGTCATAAAGAAAGAAGATGAGTCTTTATTTCTCTTCCAGCAGGCTTAGTTTCTTTCCTCTGGAATAGATCCTGGCTACCAGTTGAGGAGATCCCCTCCAGAAAAAGGCTCTGGAAACAGAAACCCTTTCTTCCAAACCCACAGGGTGCAGTTGCATGTGCCCAGCGCTGCTAGACTTTGTCCTTGTGGGCACCAAGGGTACTTCTGCTGGCAGGAACAGGAGGACTCAATGCTCCTGCCCTACCACCCTCCAGCCCACCCCATGACTGGCAAGGTCCCTGCCTGCTATCCCAGCTCAGCAGCAGTAGGGACCCAGCCCCACGCAGGGGGACACAACAGGGATTTATCTCCAAAAGACCTGGTTTTAATTTTGTATTCTATTCATGAATTCTGCCAACTTGGGGGAAAAGGTGGTCTCGGCTTTCTTCAAATACCCAGAGACTTAAGGGAGATGGAAGGGGGCAGGCAGGGTAAGAAGACAAACCCAGAGAACACCAGAAACCTGCGAAACCCAAACCAGCCACAACAACCGCTACAAAAATCCCATTCCTGAGGCAAAAACAGAATCCTCAGGCAGTTACACTGTAAAAACACCTTCTGTCCCCTCTTCTAAGGAGTCACAGTCAAGTCTCATCAAAGCCATTTAAAAAGCATCTGGCAAAAAGTTCCCAAACATTAAAAATGTCTCTCTTTATTTTGGCATGTCAAGATTCACAGCATGTAGCGGTCTGTACCAGCAAGAAAGGAGGGATGGGCCAACACATCCTGGTAAAATGAGAAAGGATACAGATCCTGGCTCCCTGTGCAAACTGAACCAGAACTGAACTATGGCTGAGGGATGAAAAAAATCTTATGGGATTTCCAGCTCGTTTCTGTAGGCTCGAGATCAGATTCTGAACTCCTGTGTTTATCCAAAAGTGAACCAGACCTTTGAATATTTGGAGGACTATTCACTGCTGAGCCGCGTTTTTCTTGGATGTCAAAAGCACGGGAAGTTCTCATATTTTTTAATAGGGAAGAGAAGAGGGATAAGGTTGGGGGGGGGAGAAGGAAGAGTGCCTTTTTGTTGCTACAACATAAATAGTATATTGCATACAGCTGCTTGCGCGCTTCCCTGTGTGGTCAACAAAACAGGGAACATATTTTAAGCTTGTTTTCCAAAACAATGTATGACAAACTTGTCCTGCGAGGCCCATGAAATAAAGCCCCTGACTGCAGACATCTCACCACGCACCAGCAGACACTCGCTGCTCTTGGGTGAATGAAGGCAGCAAAATGTTGGGACAAGCCAAAACATGGGGAACGAATGCCGCAAATCACATGTCTGCACTTCAAGCCTATGGCACAACCTAATTTAGACAGCTTCTGAAAACCTTCATTTTAAAAGATTCTGGTAAAGCAAAAATAGGCAAGGTTCAGATGGAGGCGACAAAAATGATTAGAGGTCTTGGCAGATCCAAGGAAAGATTGATAAGGGTGGGAGTGTTTAGTTTAGCGAGAGATGAGTAAGAGGGGAGATGATAAAAGTACACAAATTGTGACTTGGCCTGAGAAGGTACATCTGGTGCTATTTGCCACTTCTCATAAGGAAGAGAAAGAGGACATTGAATGAAGTCAGGAAGCAACAACCACCACAAAAAAAATTAAAGCAGATAAAGGGATGGGGTTTTTTCTTTCTTAATACACAACTCATAATTACTCTGGAACTTACTGTCACAAGATATCACCAGTGCCAAGAGCACGGGGCGGATGCAAAGAAAGGATCAGACACTTGCACAGATAGTAATGGGAGCATTTACAGCTACCTTTGGAAAGATTAAAATATAAATCAGGGTACAAATGTTTATGCTTCAGGGCATGAGCCAACCATAAATCGCTGCAGGCTAGGAGGAAACTTTCCCCCATGGACAGGTCCTCTAAGTGTCCTTCATGGGCTTCTGCCCAAGGACTACAGCCAAGGGCTGGAGAGATCCCATGTCCAACGGGATGCAACTGCTCCTTACTTGCCTTCTCATGTACCTCCATCCCTCAACTGCTGACCTCAAATCCTGTTCCCCAGCTCATCCTGAGCCCCCTCAACCCTCAGGGAGCCACTAGGCACAGGGTGGCTGGCCACATCCCCCAGCCCAGCCCCTGCTCACGTCACCTAGCCCCAAGCTGCTCATTTTCTCTTCCTTCTTTCATCACGTTTTAAGTTTCAGGTCCTAATTTCACCAGCCCTTCCTCTCCCTGGTATTTCCACTGACATTTTTTCCCTCTCTCAAAACTAAACCCACAGCTTCAGTCCCTGTCACCCATTTGGGCTCCCCACCGAGCACTGACCCCCAGGAGCTGGCGGGTGAAGCACCCACCTCCTGCTCCCCGGACCCACCGGCAATGTGCATACTTGAACTCAACTTCAAGACGTCAGGCAAATTTTCCTGGTTTTGATCTGAAACTGTTCCATAGAAAACCTACATCCCTGAGGAGGAGGACGACCCTCCTGCCGATACAGCACCTGCGGGGCAGCGGCAGTCAGGCGCTATTACGGACCGTGGAGCTCATCAATGTGCTGGAACTGACATGCAATTCGGGGAGACAAAGAGAGATTTTGAAAGCAAGTCAGTCTATTAAATTTATACCTACCTGCACAATGTGAAACAAACCACATCTCGGTTTCCTTTCATGTGCATGACAGTCTTAACTTGTTTCTTTTAATCCCATAAAAGCAGCTAAAGCATGCAACATGCTTCCCAGAGATGAGGCAAACCTGTATTTTACTTCCTGACAGTGATTTAGTTTATAGGGTGGGTTGTTGGTTTGGGTTTTTTTTTTCAAGGAAGATAATGAGCATTGTCCTAAGCTGGTATTACAAAGGAAATACTACACGCTACATGCTAGACACCTGGCACTGAAAAAAGAATCACATAAATTGACACTGTCTGTAACGGACCAAATCCAGCTGCAACCCCTCGTGCTGCACAGACACAGATATCAGCACCTAAAAGATCCCAGCAGCACTCTCCAAGGTTTTCTTCAGAAGTCAGCACCCTTCTACAAATTTAAAGTGCCTCTCCTTTAGTCAGTCCTACCCCCAGTAGGACTAGGGAGAGGAGCAGGGATGTGCTGAGGCAGAAATGACTGTGTAATAAATCCAGCAAGTCCAAAGGGGTGAAGCAGTAATCCATGGAAACGTTCTGCACAAGAGGGGCTTTTAAGTGCTTTTAATTCTGAGCTGCAAACCCAATAAGCTGCCAGAAGGCGGAGACCACCGAACACAAGGGGTTAATGGCCTTGCTATAGAAAATTATACACATAATTTCCTTTTATCATAAAACAATACGTTTATTATTTTCTGTATATCTGTTAAAGGGCACAGCCTTCTGAGTGGAAAACAAAACACAGCTCGGTCACATGTTTATTTGCTTCAGCTACTCCCTTTCCCTTCTGATAAATAATCAAACATGCCATCCAGAAAAAACAAAACCAGTGAGCTGGGAAATTTGATGGTCATCAAATAGACTAAGATACCAAGAAAAGCAGCCCACTGTTCCCACAGTGAGTTTTCTGCCCCACACCTACACTAACATCTGAGTAAATAACTTCAGTCACTCTTTCCATTTTCCCCATGCAATTACTCCTACTGTTAAACAAATTGTCCTTAAGGCAGTTGCAAACACCATTTTTTTTTTCCCCCTGCAAAGTAGAACAACTTCTGAACATTAAAAAGCCAGACTAGCAATATATTTTAAAAATATGTTTGTTGTACTTGCGGTTTGGCTGCACACACAGCTTGATTTCTGCCTCTCTCTCTCTTCTAGGAAGATGGGGGTTTACAGCTTAAAAATTTAAAGTGTATTTGGATCTCGGAGAGGCAGGAAAAGCCTCGAGGAGGATGGGTTTTCTCCATGGGGCAGGCATATTTTCCATATTCTCTTATGTTTCACACTCCATGAGCACTGCGAATGCTCACCAAAAACAAAAGTTACCTGCTATTTCAGTGGACTTTGCGGGGGGGGGGGGGGGGGGAGAAACAACCAAAAAATATCAAGTAGTTTTTTAAGTCACTTGAGCAGAGAAGGATAAAATCCAGCGTACGTGTTGCAACACGGATTACCCAGAGGATCTACGCTATCTTCCAACAACCCCTGAAGACCATTCATACAACAATCATTAATACTGAAAAACTGCAGAGAAAATCCCTCACGTGAGAAGTTAACAACCATTACCCGGCATGAGCACGCTTTCCCTTTCCTTTTGTAGTACCACAGGTCTAAACAATAGTAATATGAATGAGATAATAGCCATGCTTGTCTCAGCAGCCTGATTTTTATTAGCATGAAATTGGTACAAATATTAGCGAGGCTGGTTCGCAAGCAGTGCCAGAGCCACGATGCAAACAATTTGCAGAAAACAAAAAGGGACTCAGCAGGCTTGCACCCCTCTCTTTTGCTGCCCAGAACAGCAACCACATTGCCTTCTTTTTGGGGGGTTGTTTTGGGGCTTTTCTTTTTGCTGTTTGTGCAAATGCGAGGAGAAGCCACAGCACCCGGCAAGCAGCGGGGACAGTGACACAGAGCTGCTCTCGCTCCACAGGGATGTCGCAAGGCAACAGGCACCCCAAAAGAGGACTGAGTCCTCGCCATGGTTCTCTGAAGCCATGCCCCAAAACCCACCCTCGTTGTCAATACCGCAGTAAACAACCTGAACCGGCTTCTTCTGCTTTAAACCTAAGCAATTCCCCTCTCCTGTGCTGCCAAGCTGCTCGTGCAAGGCAGCAAGTTAAAAGTTCAGCCCTGCCTGCATGCTCCTTTTCTCTGAGCGCTCGCAGAGAAAATGAAGAGTTTAACAGAGTAAGCTCTTACTGTCTGCCTTTAGATTTCCGTCTTCGCGCTGGAGATGTGTTTCTGGCTGTTTCTGTGAAGCGGGGGCTGAAGAATGGTAAAAAGATGTTTGAATAAACAGGAAGTGCTGTGCAGCCGGAGCGCAGGCTGGAGGGAGACGGCGCTGGAGCACTGCCCTTCGCCGGCAGCCACCGGGTCTCTGCCTCCACAGTAGCAACCTCTGCTTTTACTAAATGACAAAGAAACCGCAACGCATTCCTTCCCTAATTCTTCCCTTGCAAAGTGGCGAGATCGGCTGGGGCTCGCAGGTAATCTCAAAGTTGGGTTTAGCACTACACCAGGCACAAAAATCTAGCAATTCTGCATTATTAAATTCCCCCTGTCTCTAAGCAGAAACATGCACAACTAATTATGTCCCCAACTAGACCAAACAGCAGCAAAAAGCACCCCTCACTTCTGCATCTAGGCAAATGCACATTTGCACATAAGTTCAGCCAAGCCTGACTTTCCTACCCTGTATGGTGCTGTAACTTGCTTTTAAAACTGGCTCGTGAGGCTGGCCGGGCTTCAG
Organism: Strigops habroptila; assembly: GCF_004027225.2. Taxonomy (NCBI): domain Eukaryota; kingdom Metazoa; phylum Chordata; class Aves; order Psittaciformes; family Psittacidae; genus Strigops; species Strigops habroptila. Next base: position 30,725,422 of record NC_046360.1, on the reverse strand, counting down.
AGCTGTTTTCTCCAACTGCATGAACTGAAATATAAACAACCACCCAAGAAATGCAACTTGTCTCGGGCGCAGGACTTGCACCCAGCATCTCCGAAAGAGCATTCAGGCAGATGCTTTCCCTTGGTCGTCGTCTCCTTCCCCTCCCTACAACAAACTACCTATTTAACTCGAGATGACTAACTAACCGTCTCCCCACCCAATTATCAAAGCCCTGTCTTCTGTTATATTGGTGACATGACACAGATATTGTCAAGAAAAAGTAAACTGGGGCTGGCACTTGAAGGCAGCTCGTGAAGAGATGAGCAGTCGAACAGCCATATTCAATAAAAAAGAGGAACAGGATTCCTTTAGAAAATGTATTGCTGTTGTGGCAACGCGCTGCCGCCGCTGAAGGGACTGATTTGTTATTTAGCATGTAGTCTTGGACTGTCTGTCATTCTGGGTGCTAATGCTCTGCTAAAATAACTCATTGGGAGCTGTCAGTGGGATGTTTACATAGGCCCCCAATCTTTTCTTCATACAAGGAAATTTTTTACTGGAATTCATCTTCTTTTGATCTCACATTCAAAGCAACAGCAGCTTGATAGACATGCAAGTCTGAAAGCAAATCCAGACGCTGAAGATAAACCGCCAGAGTATGACAGGCAGGAGCATCTAAAGCTTATAAAAATGAAGAGAACAGCATGTCGTCTGAGTATTACAATAGCAGAAATCAAGAGACATATTAGGTGGAACTGATCAGCCACAAAAACAGTTCAAAAGGCAGATCATAGAAACAGAGGACTAAGCTGGAAAAAAAAAAAAAAATTGGAAAGATCTGCTTTACAGAGGCATCACCTCCTTTCTGAGTACCACAGCGCTTCCGCTCCAGCATGTAAACTTAAGGGGAAAAAAAAGAGGAGGGCTTGTGCCGTTCCCACTAACTCAGCAGTTCTTACCTTCAACTCACCAATTAATTTGCCGACTGTACGTTTCAATTACGTGTTATTCAAAGTGAAATAAAAATACGACACTGTGCCACTTGTGTCTAGCCAGCCCTCCAAAACACCGCAGGGATGGGGAATCTGCACCTCTTCATTAGAGAACAGGAGAATCGCATCCCCCTCAAGGTGCAAGAGGGGCCCTGGCCTCAGCCCCTGCCACCATTTTAGCTGTAGGTCTTTCAAAGGGCTGAGTCTTGGGATGCTCTTGAGCTCTGCCTCTCCCACCAGTGCAGAAATATTAGTTCAGAAGATAATTTTATTTAAATTGAATTACGTGTGCCATGGAGTCCGCAGCCACGGACCGAAGGCGACACTTGCCGGGAAACAACTGATGAAACTTTCTCTAGAAACCCATACATTTTTAATTTTCTTCCCCAAATAAGCTTCTTATTCTAATTGAAGTCAGCAAATATAATGAAAAAGTAATTCTCAAACAATTTTGTACTTAGAGCTGTTTGTTAACAAACACTGAACGAGCAGCAGTGTTAGGTTAAAGGGCAGCAGGATTCCACATTATAATTTAGCCTGTGGTTATTTCTGATTAAGAACACCCTCCGGGACAGCAAAGCAAGATCTTCTTTTGCAGCAGGCACAGCTTTTAAAATTAGCCTCTTCTCCATAATAAAACCAACAGGAAAACTGTGGATTTAAAACTGTACTAACCAATTTGAAGTGCTGCAATCAGTTTATGTCTTGCTTTCTGCAAAACACCATTCCCTGCCTTCTTCAAGTTACAAATGTAAAAATGCTTCCTGGATTCTGAAACTGTTGTAAGAAAGTCACCTTCTGTCATGCTTATGTAGCTATCTAATGTGCTAAAGGCTGATTATTTATCTTTAAACTGTACTAGTTTAATCTTTTAAGGTCACCACTAATCTGCTCCAACCTTTTAAAAAATAGCAGCTTTCAAGACTTACTGCTGGAATCACTAAACTCAACGCTGAATGTCATTGTAATGGATACATTAGCCAGAATGAGTGCAGTTTTACAATGTAAACACCAAATTAAATCCCCACCTAAATGAGAAGAAAAATACGATCTCCATGCCAGGAGAAATGTCAGTAAATAAGACCAACACCGAGCTATTTCACACAAATATCGTTCCAAATCACGCTGCTATTTCTTTCCCTCCTCCCCCTCCCTTCCCCAGTGCAGAACAGGCAAAACTTGGGTGCAATTTAAAGGATCATTAGGTGCTTTTTCTTTATCTTTCCCCTTTCTCAGCAGCAACTTTGCATGCCCGCTGCAAAGCCTCACGACCGCATTGGGAAGTCGCTGTTAGTCCAAAAACCCCCTCACAGGTTATTTGTGTGTGTGCTGCACAGCAGCCCTTCTGTAGCCTTCTTTCTTCTTTTCCCCTAGACTTCTTCTGGACTTGAATGTCACAGTAGACCTTGAATGTGAAATGGCTTCAAGCTAATTGCTTTAATTGCTTGAAGATGTGCAGGCAGGTGAAACCCGATCCCCTTGGCCATTGTAGAGACCAGGAACAACACAGGAATGTTTACATAGTGGTTTGAGTTTAATAGACAGTAGAGCCGAGTTTCAGACAGCTAGCAAAAACACAGCTAATAGGTGACCTCTTAATGTAGTCCTCCTTTCTAAAAACAAAATACAATTTCGTTTTAGACAAGGCAATGTCCCTAAATGCCAAGGTTATCTGCTTGACTTTTTGAGTGAGCATGCACTGCATTGCACCTGACATTTATACCAGAAACTCTATCCTGAATGCATTTCCTTCCACCTTAAAACAAAAAGCACTTTATGTGTCAGTCACCTTACAAACAGATTAGAGCTGGATGGGGTTTCCGCATAAGTGCAGTCATTTTAATTTAAAATTGAGTGGTTTTCACCACCATCATACTCCTTTTGCCCCGAAAACACATGGCAGGGCATGTAACCTGAACCACATCACTGCTGCATCCCTCCTGCATCCCCTCACCTGGGCACTCCCCCCCGCCGGCAGCACTGGCACAAGCCCTCAGTGGAGTCTTCTGGAAAGGCAAAGTATGACTTTTAATGACTTTTACTGCTTTTCCAAAGCTTCCAGTACATTTGCTACACATGGTGAATATACAGACTGGCTGTGATGTGCTTTCTCAAAGGCATAGCCTGGTTTCATGCACAGCACAAATTCGGCAGCTCTTCCTGCGGCAAAACTCCTCCTGATGGAGAACTGCAGCACATGGGGTCATGGAGAACCAGGCTTGCTTTCCAAGAATCATGAGCTAAGTAAAACACACTTGAAACCAGCCAAAGGCTGTGAGCAGGTATAGCACAAGTGTAGGAAACAAAGCAGAAAGAACCCTTTTGGCAGTAGCGGTAGCATGAAGGTATTTACTGTAGATCTCATCCAAAAACCAAACAATGCAAACAGGTAATACCTACTAGTCACTTTCCTGGCACAGGCACATCAAGGTTTGTTGCCAAACTTCAGAAAATGGTTAAAACCGCTTGCATTGAGTGAATATCAGCAGGGAAATGACATGTATTGCCTCCCAGATAAATAGGAATAAATAAACTAGCATTTATGTAGGAAGGAAAAGGGGAAGGCAATCTGAGGAACAAGACTGGAAAAAGCACAAACACATAGAGGCAGAGGAGAGGAGGCTAAACTAGCCTGTATTTAGAACCAACAAGAAAGGAAAACAGCCCCAACCCCAGAGCCCTCCACGTAAAGGGCATTTCCAGTCTGATCTCTGCAATTCTGCTCAGAAAGATTCAAATCCTCTATACCCTATGCTGAAGCTACCACTGCCTGCCCTGGGTAGAAGCAAACAGAAGCAGGAGGAAGGCTGCTCCAGCCACTTCTGGAAGCACCCCTGGTTTTGCAGGAAGACAATAAAGGCTGGTTGCTGTGCTCTACCTTGCCTGTTACTCCCAATCCTCAGAAGCAAATGAGTAACTGATCTTAAATAATACAGAACAAAGGGAACAATAGGAGCTAGGAAAGCAAACCGGGATACTTGGAACATGCTTCTCTCTGTTGAGAGACAATCTCACTGGCACACACACACATGCACTGAGTTGTTGTCCTGTGTCCCCCCACATCACCTCCAAAACACTCAAATTCCGGGTTTAATGGATGGTTTTTCAGTACCCCAAAAAGAAGGGGGGGGGGGAAGACAGAGAAAGTTCAGAATAAGGAAAAAAAAAAGAAGCAGAAACAGTGTCAATGTAAAGATTTAGTATAAACTAGTTCAAGCCTGTGGGAGGAACGCTAAGTGGAAAAAGTAAACAGGGTCCCCCCAAGAAGCTCCCCTGGCAGGCAGCAGGCGGCCGTGCCTGGTACCGCGGTGCCCCGCGCCTGGGGAGGTCAGCCCAGCTATGCTGAACTGACAGGTTCAGTTTACAGCAGGCCAGCACTTTGTTTGGATATACTGGCCTTGCTCACCGCCAGCTTAACAACAGATGGCTAGAAAACTTTCATTATGGTGCAGAGGGCTGAACTGCAAACAATCGGGGAAAACTGTGAGAAGTTTAACTCTCTGCAAGCCGAGCAGGGAAGCACTTGCTGGGCCGGCTGGCTTCCAGCTCCTGCCCTCTGTACCTGTGCCTTTAAATTAATTAAAGCAGGATGGGATGATTAATTGTACCTGTGCACCGTGGTCCTGGGGATGCTTGGAAAAAAAAAAAAGAATTTGCCATTTGACAAGGTCATTTCAATAAAAGTAGAATTCCAGAAGAAAATGGACTTTGACGGATTGCAAAGCTGATTTTAAACCTTCCTCTAGCCCGTGGCTTCAGGAGAGTTACACAAAGTTTCTGCAATAATCCCCCAAATAGGTTTATCAAGAGCTTTCTGACCAGTGTCCTTCCATCTCCAGAAACAGAGCCTCCATCCCTCAAATTCCCATTTCACACTTCCACACACGATGGCAAGAGAAGGCCGCCAAACCACCTAACACACAGATCTGAATATGATTTATCCAAATCTGTGTGTAATTCAAATATTCATCTAATTGATTCCATTCATATGCACCCTAATATCTTTTAACGCTCTAAGGCAGGTTATAAATGCACCTTCCGAGGTTTAATTCAATTGACAATCTTATATACATCTCATCACTGGAAACGCATTATTTTATATTATTCAAGAAATGAACGAATCTGTTTTCCACAAATGTATTTTAAAAGCGACTCTTTCCTGTTATTGAAAGAAAATTGTGTTTATTACTCCTTTAGCATAGTGTAAACTCATAAACGTCAACAGAGAGTACAAGGAAAACTGTCAACTAAATATTGTTTCCTTCATGAGCTGCTCTTCCAAGTCAATTACGCCTTTCAACTTCTGGGGCATTGTATGATAAACTGGCAGTAAAAATCATTCACATTAATATACCATGGTGCCTTGCCTGCAAAAGGTAATTAAAGAAGTAAATGACTCATAAGAATAGACATATTAGCTGCAAAATGAAAGGCAACTGAGCTGCCACATGAAAATATGTACCATTAAGATACTGCATTTTCATATTCCTGTAATCAGCTTCAGTAGACTAATGCTTATTTAATCCAGTTCTCTGCTAAGTCCATCAACAACTGTTTTTTGCTGTTTTCTCCTTGACTGAACATTATGTGTGCAGGTTTGGAATAAATACTGCAATAAGATTTTTGCATAGTCAATTGAAGAAAAGGTTTTTTATCTTTTAAAAACTATTTTTCTTTCCCACCAAGACGAATACAGCAGATAAAGGTATCAAGAAAACCCCCATTTTCTGGGGTTCTTTTAGTGCTGATACGCTTTGAGTGAAATATATACCCCATTCTACCATTCACCATTTTGATTCGTGAAACTATTAGCAGGAAAAACAAGCCTAATGACTCCCATCTTCCAACTTTCCTATTCTTCATGTAGGAAACGATTTGCCTTGTTAAAGCATGTTTTCATTAGGGTTAGAAAAATGAGGCTGGTTTTCTCTCTCTGAAGCCTTTGAGACAAGGTGGGGAATGGAGAGGAGAAGGAGATGCCAGCTGGGAGCCTGAGGGGCAGCGCCCTCCAACAATGGGCATCCCAATGACCTGCCCTTCCCAGCCCTGACTTTTGGAAAGCTTCAGGTGACAAAAGACCCAAACTCCAAACCCACAGACACCGTCCCAGCATCCCGCCCTGGCAGCAGGACCACCGAGCTCAGTGCCAACACGTTCCTGATCTTTGGTAACAGCCTTTGCTGGGAGCACATCTCAGCCCACCTCTGCTCTGTGGCCGTCATATAAATCCAAGCCTTTTGGTAAAGGGTGTTGGGTTTGACTTCCCAAGTCTGTCCTTCTCCTCTCAAGAGGATGGCAGGGAGATGGTGACATTCAGAGAACAAAGTGCACTTATCTCCATCCTCCAGAACAACACCCTGCAAAATACCCAAACAATTACAACTCATCCTGTTTGCGAACAGTAATTAACGTACTCTTCTCATCACAGTAATAGCTCTGTAAGGCCAAGATCCAAACTGCTTTTGACTGCACAGCTACCACAGTTATTTCCTTTCCTAAAGTATGGGGTGGAGTTAACTCCAGTACTTCAGCTATCACCTGATAGCACACACTGTGGTGTGCCTGTTCACAAATGTCAACTGCCCTAAATGGCAGAGGCTGCACATCTACCATCCACCTTTATTTATTGTGCCAAACAGAGGTTTCTCCTTGCAAAAAGATTTTTCAATAAAAATCTTAACATAATGCTGTGCAACCTGCATTATATGTTGCTTATTTATCACTATCAGTACAAAATAGTGTAAGACTTAAAACATAGGATCAATCATTATTTAAACCATATTATTGCTTCTCCATTTGAGCAGACATCACTTCGCACCCACAATTAATGAGCTCTAGTCCTTTTTCTAATTAAGGAACAAAGGTTCTTGTGTGCAGAGTATAGAGTGACACTGTCTAGAGAACACACATTTAAATAGAAGAGAATCCTTCTAATTACCTTACAATAGGATTTTTCATATCCAGGAACATAATAGGATCAAGAAATTCGAGCATTTCCAACAGCATTTACAAATAAGTCATTACAAAACACTGTTAAAAGGTAATAATGTATCCCTAAAAATAACAGGACCTTATGGAGACTAGTGCCTAACACTTCCATATTTATGTAATTAATCTGTGAGCATTGACACAGGGAAAATGCAATACAGAAATTGTATTATGTGTGTGTATAGGTAGAGACAAACCCAAAAACATCAGGAGTTGGCTATTAGAGCATAACATACTTCAGGCTAGTGCAGATTAGGATCCAAACACGTAATTAAGGAAGTCAGAAAGGTAACCTGCCTTTAGCCAGTAATTAGGGCTGTTAGAAACAGGATACTGTCTCTTAAAAGTGTTACAAATACACCGCACTACTAAATAACCTGCACTGCTGGGAAAGTAGACTTGCTATCAAGGGCAAAGCTGCTATACACTGAGGTAACAGTAAATGACAGACTGTTGTTCAAGTCCATTAGCTGCTATGTGATAGGAGCACATTCACTAGCACACGACCTGTGAAAAATCTTAGATCTCTTTAAATCTTTGAATTGGATTGCTGCATTAATTCTTAAGAACTGCAATCCTTCAACCAAGTCAAATTACCCTCATTAACAGGGGAAAAACTGCCTCTGCAATAAGTTAGGGGAAAAAAAAAAGAAGATATTTATTACCTATAATCACTTTCACGTACTTCACCTGGAAGTGTGACAAACTGGGACAACAACTTCAGAGGCTGGCACCAGTTCAGGTGCTGGTGGGGATGGGACGGAGGGGACGCACGCCGCATGTGCACGCTCCTGCGTGTGCTCAGCGCCAATAAATGTGCTTCTTGTGGGGAAAAACCTCAATGAATGTTCTAAGAAAAGAAAAATCACTAAGAATAAGCACAAGCACTGAAGCGATCTGTGTGTGTGCCACTGAAATAACCGCAAAAGAGGAGGGGAAATTCTCCAGTTATTCAAGGCTTGATTAGAACACTACTTCATAATTAGGCATGTTACAAGTATTGTCATCAACCAGAAAATTCATGTACTAACTAAAAGGTCTCAGAAGCTGGCTCAAGCCTTCCATTCATTAACAACATCTGCTATTAATGTTTAACCCTCATAAACATGCACAAAACGTTCAGCATCCAACAAAGATTAAAAATAAATATTCTGTTGTTCTAGCTCATCCGCGTGGCGATCTGCGCGGTTCTGAGAGGATCGGGAATCACTGAAACAGCCACAGAGATAACAGACAAATATTTGGTCTTTGCTGGAAAGAAGATATTTCTTTCTCCAGTCACTGCTTCTCTGCACTTCAGATGTCACAGCTTCCAAGCCAGGCCAGTGCAGCACAATAAACAGCGATGCAGGCATACACATATACATATACCTCTACGATGGTATGAATCATTTATTTTAAAGGTGAAACTCCCTGGAACAATTCTCAGGCCAAGTGTTTCAAAGGACCATCTGCTTATATTTTTTCTAATTTAAAAATGAGCATTCCTGGGACCAAAGATTCACTGCAAAACGGGGAGCTAAGTCCAGGATCCAGAAATGAGAAACGGAGCATTTCATCTACATTTTACTGCTGTGAGTCCAGATGAGTTCCCTGATCTCGCAGTCAGATCCTAATGGGCAGATCTTTGGGAAGAGTCTTTGGAAAGACTCATTTCCACCACTGTGGTTTTAATGTAAGTGGAGCAATCTGCTTGTGCAGGCTCATTTACGGCGTGGAGACTGAGCTAAGTGGTGAGCTAATGTGACCCTCTAATGGCTCCTGGGAATGCATCAGGACATCCCCCATGCCCATCCCTCTTCCCGTGGACGGGTGTGGGTAGCACATGTCCCTGTCCCTGCCTGTCCCCACCTTGGCTCACACCACAGGCAGGTCCTACAGCTCCCTCTTGCCTGCACAGACATGCTCCGACCCTGTCACCCCCTTCCTGCATGCTGACCCCCACTCCTCTGTAGGGGTACCACGGTACCTGCACCAGGCAGGGGAAGATCCAGCCTGTTCTCATCTGACCGAAATGCTTTTTTAATTTGCAGTAACACCAAGATACAAACCAAGGCACAAAAGTAATGAAAAATACAGCTCTTTTTGTCTTCAAACATGACATTCATGGCGGATTCACTGTCTGCATGTTGCAGCACGCTCTATTCTTAGCACCGTGCCTTTTAAAGTTAGGCCCATTATTTTCTACGGTGTATCAAGATCAGTATGTATAACATATGCCATATTGTTGACACTTCCCTGGATGTACTGCATGCCATATGCCTAAAGCACTAAAAGGGGTGATGAACAGAGTGGCAATACTGAAAGGAGAACAAGATACACTGAGCATGTTGAATGAATTCAGTTATATAATTCAGCCAATAAGGGTTTCCATAGATTTAACAATCTCCTTTTTTTTTTTCCCTTTATTTTTTTTTCCCCTCTCTTGTATAAAAATGAATTTAACAACTTTCCGCTGTGAAAAGTTAACACACTGGACACGTATTCAAAGCAAACATTTAATCACAGTGGGCCCGCCAGGTCTAAAAAGTATACATGTAAGGATAGATCATATATAATCACACCAATAAAACAAACAAAAAAGGACGATTCATACATTTTAGCAATAAACTACAAAAATAAAATATACAGTTCTGCTCCTGCTTCTACCTGTCCTTTATTTTACCTTGCATAAATCTATACCCCAAGTCCAATTCCTAGAACTAAGGAAGATGTCATCTTGCCCATCTTTAAAGGTTTATTTACTAGTTTCCATACTAAGAATTATTATTTGAAGAACCCAGAAACTAATGCTCCCTTACACTACAGTATTTTTGTCCAAATCTTCTGGAACAGATTATAAAATTGAAATGTAAGAAGGAACACAGCCGAGCTATATTTATAACAAGACGCTGCTCTTCAGCATCTGGTACATACACATGTGTATCCTCATTTCTATGCCATCCCTGTGCACACTCTAATGGGTACACTAGCTGCATACTTGTCATTAAAGACAAAAAAAAAGAGGGAAAAAAGGAACTGACTCATCACTGAGAACAGTTTTGACAGTACTTGCATGCAGAGCCCTGGCAGAAAGGTTCAAGCTATTCAGTTCGCCACTTGGGACCAGCTACAAATGACATACCTTGCACTGAATGAATAGCTGGGAAAAAATAAAACCATGCCAGCTCTTGGCATGGGTACAGGCTGGTTGCACAGATGAACCCAGGTCTAATCTGCAAGTTTAGTCCTTGGAGCTATGTGCCACCTGGAGGAAGGAATAGATCCGGGATGTCTGGAAAGCAGGTATTGCTACAGGAAACTGTTTCTGAGCCTCCACTGCCGAGACACTGAAAGGGTTCCCAAGAAAAGGGAACAGCATTGCAGGAATGCCCAGGTGTGCAAGGGGCACTTCCAGGGGGAGCATCCCTGGAAGTGGATGAGTGGGGAGCACGGCTGTCCCTCACAGGGATGCTACTTAGTGCTCTGGAGCTAATGATGCCATGCAAAGCTGGAGCTTCCCCATTCTCTGTCGTTAGTGCCACCACACACCCACAGGCAATGGATCAAAGGGGCTATGAGAAGATGAGGACAATCCATTTTAATTTCAAAACATGACAATTCTGGCACAGGAGATGACTAAAGAAGATCAGTTCTGTTATGTCTCAGTGTTGAAAAGGAATGTTGCATTTTAAATGTACACACATACCTATTTATCTGAGTAAGCAACATCATTAGCAGCATAAAACAAAGTAACAGGAACATGGGACTTGTGTTGAAGTGGAAGGCAGAATTCTCTTTGTGAAAAACATCAAAGAAAAAGGAACACATGCTGATTTTTAAAAGCAGTCTATGTCTAATACAGAATATCAAGACTTTAAGAAAAAACCACAAACCAACAACCTCCCTGCTTGCTTCATGCTATTTTCCTTAGAAACAAACCTAGTGCTTACTGCTGACCTGGAATTAGCTGTCACTGCCAGGTCAAAGCATTGGTTGTATTATCCAGTAGTGAGTACTCAGACAAAAATTTATACACACAAATTTCACACTGTCAAAGATTACGACAAGTGGAAGTTTTGTGAGTGGAATGCTTGCCCTCATCTGTGTTAGGCCAGGAGGTAAAGGGAGGCATACGTCCCAAAAAATTAGAAAAGTGTTTGGACAGACATGCCAGTCCCCACTCTGGCCCTGCTCTGAGCTTTCTCTGGAGGAAAAAAACCAAAGCAAAACAAAGCAAAGCAAACCAAAAGAGGTTTGTCTTGCAGAAGCCACAACTATACAGCTGTTTGTACAGGAAACGGGTAAAGAGACATCACCTCCTGTCAGCATCCCTGTGCTGTTACTACATTACGCTTGGCCATGCAACGTTAAGTAATGGAGTAAAAAAGTCTTTTACCTTCTGCTGTCTAACTCGGGATGGTCCATACAGAGTACAGCCAGACTTTCTACTAGCTGTTGGCAACGTTAGTTTGATGGAATTCATCCAGTTCCATGTGGACTACTGTCCATATTAGGAAAAAATCCCCACTTGACTTTGGCACTGGGATCCAGCCCTATCCACAGACACCAGCAGCATTACAGATATTTCCTCGGGAGCCAGGTTGAGACACAAGGACCACAGCTATGCCCATGACCCTTCATAATGAATTTCGTATAAGGCAAGAAACAATCCATCCAGGGCTAACTAAAACATGTCTTGTGCTTGCACTGTAGAAAACCCCACACACCAACACACAGGCAACAAAAACAAAAGTAAAAAAATCCCCTAACCCACCCTGTGGCAAACTTTGTTTCCTCCTTCTTGCAGCACTGGTGACGTTCACAGGAGAGCTCAGAAGGGTGATAGGGCATCGCTAACATGGCAGCTATTTAATTCCACCAGGCAGATCCCCGAGACCTGTAACAAGCGTCTGCTTCCTACCCATCAGGCCATTAATCACTGAGACTCCTAAAAGGTTCAATTCATGTGCCCACTCAGAGAACTCATGAGATGCCTGATATGTCATCTGAGAAGGGAACAAAACTGTATTCTTCTCTGAACTGATGTAGCTGCTATTACCAAGAGACTCCCTCCCTTGGGAGCAACCAGAAGAGAGAAATGAAGGAGAGCTGACTCAAAGCTCTGCTTCGCAGAAACACATAATTGATGCAGAAGGGGGAGAGAGTTATAAGGAATCTGCCACTACTTTTACTTTGCCAATAATCTGGGGAATTGGTGAAAGGATTTTGAAAGGGGTGAAAAAAAATCTTCAATTTTTACTAGCTACACCTTAGATTAGCAAAGACTCCCTCCAGCAAAGACTGCTCTCCTCCTTGGATAACAGCTTGGCAAAAGCAAAGGAAGGTTTTGCCGTCTTAAGATTAGACCATTTCTTCTACTGACTATCTTTACTCTTCTTGGGACACTTTGAGCAGCTGCAGATCATGCCTAGGCACCATGCTTGCTCACAAATCCTTTGTTTCCCTTGGTATCCACTGCTTCAAAACCTCAATCCTTACCTACTGATGCTCTTAAGATCCTGAGAGCCACTCATCTGGGAGACAGCTCCAGCTCCCTACCACCACACAGCACCCAAGAACCCAAGCACAGGGGTCCCGGGTGCCTGGGGGACCCAGGCTCCATTTGCTTGCGGCATGGCAGTGGTGAACTGGGGGTAAGCTGATCCACCTGCACTGGCAGAAACGTGACACATAGATGTGTGTGTATATATACATATATGTGTATATATATCATTTGACAGTGCCATTTCCTGGAAATGACATCTGAAGAGAGTACCAGAAAGGGAAATACATATTCTTACAGCTTAAAAAAAAGTAATAAATGGTCGTATCACTCTGCATTTGGTGGAAAATTAAGAAAGAACAAGCCATTGTTTATCCTCTTGCTGCTTCTTACTGCTTTTCTTCATTTAATTACTGCTCTAGCAGGTAAACTCATAGATAAAACAGACCAAAATATAAAAACCTAAAAGCACCTAAGCAATTGCTTCACATCCTCATTATTTTTCCTGGAAATAGTCCATGCCTCAACAGAAATGTTATCCACATTCTCTTCCTGCCCAGCCCAAATTCAGCAACAACAGTTTTTTCCTCAAACTAGACAGTGAAACCAAGTTCCAGGCAGCCTGGTATATTCACTGCTACTTGATACTTTACCTTTCTCACTAGCACCTCTTGATCTCTGAGGCTTTGGAAACACTAAGCTAAACTGATCTCTTGCTCCAATTCATCATTACCAATTCACAGCATCTTCCAGCACTCCATAGATGCCAGCCTGCTGCTTAGGAGTTACATATAATTGAAAAATGCTGAAATTTGTTAGTCCATGGAGATTTTTCCAATTTTTTCCCATCCCTCCATAGTGCTACTAAACCGCATTGAGCTGCTGCTGTTATTGCAGAGCCAACTTGGATGCTTGGTGCTACATAGAGCAAAGAGGAGGCAGAGGGGCTGCTTTCAAAGGGTTTCCCATGTTCAAGAGGTGTGTATGATACATAAACAGCCCTTTCCAGGTTCAAAAAAATCCTCTTTCCCATTCAGCATCAGCATTATCCCTATTGGTTTCACTGCCTGCAGCAGCTCCCCAGCAGGCAGAAACATCCCGCGGCTCTAGGGCAATGGCTGTGCTCAGCCCTTGCCTCTCAGCATGAACTCCTCACCCTGATGATCCTGCTCCAGCACAGGACAAATTCAAACAGCCACCACAGGCCACAGCTCAGCCCCAGCCCAACCTGCAGCACAGGGAGGCGGCAAAGCTGCCTGTGTGGAGGGTAATGGGGCTGCCCCGGCCACCTTTGTGCCCAGAACAGTCTTGGCTGTTGTTCTACAGCCATGAAAAATTAAGCTGGATGGTTAAAATTTCCCACTCTAGTTTTGGTATGAGGCCCCATAGTATATCTTGCTCCTGTGGCTTACCTATGGGACCCCGAGCAAAGGAAGTCCATGCTGGGAGTGAATGTAAAATAAGGGACCATGCAGGCTGCAAAGAAAGTCTTAACCAGAGGTACTTAAGTGTTTCACCAGTGATCCTCCATTAAGCTTGTGCCCTACCTTCTCTTGCAAACAACTAGCAACACCTTCCCCCTCTGAAATGATCTTAAAGTCTTTCATTGAAATAAAAACACCTCTTTTCTACAACCTCGATGTTACAGGTGGGGCAACTAAAGCACAGAGATGAGAAGAGTTCAACACTGGAAACAACATTCAAGAACTACAAACAGACAAGGAGTTCTGAATGTTTAAAAGTAGAATTAGATGCAAAAACCACTTTTGTCTGGTTGCTCACTAGCATAACTGAGCTCAAACACTTTTTGGTCCCCCCTTCAATATGATCAGCAGATTTACAAATTGGTAAATCCTCATAATCGATTTTTGGTGCTAAAAACAAACCACAAAACTTTCCTTCTAATCTTTAAACAACTATAAGACACCTTTATGGAAACATTTCTCTATTTCCCTATTTGGCAAGGTTTGCCAAAATAACAACTTCCCGCCAGCTGAAGCCTGGCTGTGCTGCAGGTTATCACTGCACACAAGTCCTCCAAACCATCACGCGCAGAGAGAGGTCTCACACCAAAATCCCAGTCAAAAATATCCCCCAGACTTTGGAGAAGTTCAGGTCCAGATCCACATCCACGTTTTGCATCTCAGGTTTGTATCTAAACCAAATGCAAGGATTCTCTTGACTTCTTCCAAAGAATAGACTTTTAAGACATAAGACTCAAGAACCAATAAAAAAGGTAATTTAACAATACCTCTAGTGTGTCACCAATCATTTCAAGGGCCTTGAGGCTGCTGCATTCCCACTACAGTACACTAGCTTTCCCACCCTGCTGGTTTTCAATTGACACCCTCTGTGTTGATATTCTTTCCCAGCTTAAGCCTGATGGTGTTTTTAAACTTCCCCTCACAGCTGATGTCCCCTGCTCATGCCACTGCTGGGTCCCAGCAGCTCTGCCATGGGCAGGACTAGGGTAAGGCATGGCTTTGCTGGACCCCACAGCAGTGGGGCAAAAGGGGTCTTCTCCTCCCTATCACCCATGGTATGAGGTTCAGGAGACGGGAAAAACTTGGAATGGATTGTCATCCATTTGTTCTGATTCTCAGAAATTTTGGGCACAGCCCAAAAGGCCACGAACTGCTCACAGATGAATCTCCAAGCACCAAGGGTGCCCACTAGCACATACCATCATGGGCTCCCACTGCTGTCATTTTCGGTGGTGAGCACGGGACACGCACATCTACTCCTCAGCAACTACAACCTCTAGTAATTTTTGCTCAGTCCATTACTCAAACACAACTGCCCTGGCCCCCCACCTTGGTTTCCAATGCAGAACACAATGGGTGTTATTAACAGGAAAGAGCAGTGGGGAGGAAACGGGTGGAAGACCACCGCTTAAAATACACTTACCTACTGCAAGTGAAATTAATAGTCAGTAAAAAATAAACTTGTTCCAAAAGTTTTCCTTTGCAAGCATACCCTACCACCAGCGTCAGTAACAAGTTTTCAAATGGATAACTGCTAAATGAATGTATCTGCTAAAGGAATCATTTTTTTTGGGCACTCCAAGGTTATGTGTTTAGCAGGCTTCGACACTTCAATGAAAAATTGAGGTGGCAATGATTTGCAGACTAAATTAATGTTAAATACTTCAAAGAACTGGACAAACAAGTCAGCAGCAAAAATTTTATGGGTTCACTTCCTTCAAGGGAACTTAAAGAGCCAGCATTTTATTGCTGCGAATTCTAGTCACTCCTTTTACCCCTCAGCATCTGTTTGAAATATGTAGTAGACAATTGCTTTTTTGGCTCTGACTCAGGTGGTTGAAATACAGGACAAACAGACTACTGTATATAAGCTTTCCTCCAGCAATGAAAATTTTTATTAACTCTCTTGCATAGCAAACTCGGCTGCCTAGCTTCCAATCCCTATAGAATCATCAAGGAATGTGGCTAGTTATTAATTCCGGTGGTCAAGCACGGGGTGGATATGCCGAGACTTGTCTGCAATACGTAACCTCACATTTCAAGAAAAAAAAAATAGAAGAGGGGGGAAAAAAAAAGCTACAGAGGGAAGGAAAAACATAAATGAGTTCTGTTTAGTTCATCATTCATACGTGTAAAATTCCAAGCTAAATACTAGCTCTGTACATAAATATGTCAGCCTTGTCAAACACTCCAGCCAAAGAAAACATAGCCCATGGTGGAGGGGTTCAGAATTACCCTCAGAGCCATGAACTTGCCCCACCTTCTGTTGCCGTGCCTAATTCAGGAGTTTTCTCACATTGGGGCTTCATCAAAACAACCTGCAAACACTGCCTAAAAATGACTCTTCTCACCCTCCCAGCTGAAGGACCAGGGAAAGGAAAAGAACAAAGGGATGTAAAGCAGAAAGGAAGGTCCTTGATCCCCAGGAGACCAAATTTCATTTAAAAGGACCCTGGCCACCTACATTCATTGCTTCTGCACCCTCAACACCTGCATAGTGGTGACCACTTTTCATCACTGTGACGCAAGGTAGTTTCCAGCATTTAACGCTGAGTAAAACACCCTCTTTAAGTTGTGATTATGGGCTAATTTGAGCCAGCCTTTGGCTGTTGTGGTGTATTACAGGTTGCTTTTAGCCTTCTGTTGTGTTTCCAATGTCATAAATACCCAACAGCAGTGGTCAACATTTAAAAACAAACACTTGCTGTATATTTTCAACAACTCCAACTGTCTGAAATCCCACTGCTCTGCAGATAGTATCAATTTTTGTATTTCAGTGGATACTTAACACATAGATTACTAAGCAGCTGGACTTTGCTTAAAGCTCCCCTTGAGTTTTGCTATATTTTTTGAGAAACAAGGCAACAGTCCACAGCTAGCTGTCTATTTGCTCAAGCTAATTTCTGCACCAACACATTTAATAGTCTGTTCCACCAACACCATAAATCGGAGAATGTGACTGCAACGTGAAGAGTGTGAAGAGCCATCAAGGGCTGTGTGTTGCACAGTCGTCTGTATGTGTCCCATGATGCTGAATCGCTCTCTTGCATCCTTTACTGGCCACCACGCCCTCCAGGTATCCACCATCTGACCTTCTATACGTCTTCTAGTTTCCCCAATGGAAAGCATTGAGGTGGCTGCTTCCCATCCCTTCACTACAACTGCGTGAGAAGAATGCGACTTTTATCTCTCCCATTTCTTATTGCCAGTAAAAAGCAGAGCTTCCCTTCCAGCTTTCAGCTCCTGATCACCGCTTCATCGGGAGCACAGGCTCCCCAGCACCTTGGTTCATCTGGCGAGCATTCGCTGCACTGCTGAATGTCAGCTCACGCAGGGAGCGCCTGTCACCCGGCCCTGGCCGCCTCTCCAGCAGCTCCCTTGCAGACAGATATGGTACTATACACACCATGTGTGGCTCCCCGAGATGGTGGCCAAGTAGCATTGATACCTGCCCTGAAGCTTGTGCCTGCATGGATGGTAGGTGCCCCAGCGGCTCCAAGCACACCAGGTACCTGCTGCCACTGTCACCCTCCAGCTCCCACTTGGGTAGCCATGGCCATTAGACACGCAACTGTGCCCTGTGTCTCTGGGCATCTCATCAGAAAGCACTGTAGACATGCAGCCTCACAGATAACATGACTGCTGTAACTCATCCATGCCCAATTCATTCCTAGAAAGGAATTGTTCAAAGTTGGAATCCACCGAACAAGAAAGGTCAAGACCTGTAACCCTGAGGAGACAACCTCAAACCCTCTCTCCAAGTGAAGCTGGCCATGAATATGCTCCAGCAGGAAAGCAATTCTGATGCACATCCACAACGCACTTCTCCATGTCTACTGAGTCATACTGACTCCAAAAGAAAGAGCACCCTCTCTATGAAAAGGTATATTATCCTGAAGAAATCTTGGAAGATGATGTACAAGTCCATGTTGGAAAAGTCCATTCATATAATATATCAAATTTTTCTTAAATTATTTATCCGAAACAGTCAGCAAACCACACCAGTAATCTAAGCCCTATGAGGAGTGGATGAGGGAACTGGGGTTGTTTAATCTGGAGAAAAGGAGGCTCAGGGGAGACCACATCGTGCTCTGCAACTACCTGCAAGGAGCTTGTAGTGAGGTGGGTGGACAAGAGGAAACAGCCTCAAGTTGTGCCAGGGGAGGTTTAGATTGGAAATTAGGAAGAGTTTCTTCACCAAATGGGCTGTCAAGCATTGGAACAGGCTGCCCAGGGAAGTGGGGCAGTCACCATCCCTGGAGGTATTTAAAAGACATGAAGATGTGGCACTTAGAGACATGGTTTAGTGGTGAACTTGGTAGTGCCAGGTTAATGGTTGGACTCAACAATGTTAAAGCTCTTTTACAACCTAAATGATTCCATGATTCTACTCCAACCAAGCTCTGAAAGCTACACCCAGAGGACTGTAAACTCCACATGCCATTCAGTAACAAGTAGTCAACTTTAATCACCATGTAGGTAAGGAAAGGAAGCAGATGCAAAGTACTTTATCATACAGTTTGCAATCTTCCCCAATATACGGAATTACAGGAAGTCCACAGAGACACAAGTATAATTCAGAGAGCCCACAGTCAACCATTTTATCCCTTCAATATGGTACTTGAGTGTGATATACATATTGAATCCACAGCCAGATATAAACAGTCCTCGATGGCAGAAGAAACTATGAACTTCCCAAGTAAACAGGCAGCATTTTCTGCTTAAGCATTTTTGGTCTGTCAGTAGCACGGCCAGAGCATGCTCCACTGAGTGAGCAGCTCTTCAGTTCCCACAAAAGGGCTGCCCACACCTTCTGAAGGGCCTGAAGGAATCCTGTAGGTGCTTTACAGGAAGTTGTGCTAATCTGTGTCTTAGGCACATGAAGCAGTAAATGAAAGCGCCAGATTAAATGCTACATGCAATTCTTGTAATAAATTGTAAAAACAGAAAAAAAGGCAAAACCACTGTAATACATTGCTCCCCAGGATTGTCAAATCCTGCGGCCTTCAGCCTAAGGATTTGCTTTGGTGCTAATGTTGCCTTAACCAGTTGCACAGCGGTTCCCTTTCATGGAGGTGAGATGCTCAGCCACAGGACCACATAGGCTTTGCCCAGCAAAGGCTCATTATGGCCTTAACACCTTATGCTTGTAAAATATCACCCTGAGAAGGAAACAGGGCAGGGAACCACATCTTGCTGCTGCTAAAGCCATGGTGAAGATGCCCTGAGCAGGCATCTCCTCCCCACTCCACCATCTCAGGCAAACCACTGCACAATGCAGGAGTGGCAGGGAAGGAGAAATGACATGGTAGGCTAGAGATGGACGAATGAGTTTTATCAGCAATACCTGACATGCACACACACACACACACACTTCTGAATGGGAGCACCAATCTTCAGAATTTCATCAAATTGGGTTCTGGCAGTTATTTTCTAGCCCAAAAGCACCCCTTGAGAAACACAGCGAAACTTTGAGAAACCTGCCTGCTTTGCTCATGTTCCATTTTCTGGATGAAAGTGTGGCCTTTTAATTTAAATGTTGCCACCTGCCACCTTCAGACTTTTTTGTCTGTCACCTCCACTCTTAACTCTCATTTAAGATTCAATTTCAATTCCCAAAATTAAGCTGGATCCCACAGTACAATGTCGGGATGTTTGGCAGAACAGTTCTGTAAGTTACCAAAGTAGCAAATCACCTCAGCTAGCTGCATAGCTTAATTACAGTTTATCTGATAAAATGCCACCTTCGTGCAAGAGACCCCAAATAACACGCTTTCCCTGAAATATCCTGAGTCTGATTCATCTGTTTTACTCCTGCCTTATGCTGGCTTAGCACCACTGGCAACAGCAGCAGTGTTACACCGACGTGAAGCTGAAATAAATCCACGGAGAGACAGGCACACCGCAAACACACAGAAATTAATGTGCTTTTCACTGCTGTTCGTGTACAAACACACAGGGAGAGGAGAAAAAAGAACCAGAAAATTTTTCTTTTCTTCCTTGCTTTTCGCAAGTTCCTGGCTATCATTCTGAAACGTAGATATTCCCATCATGCCTCGGTGTTTTTCAGCCCCATGATGCCCTCACTTTTGATTGTATAGATGAAGTTGAAGTGCACAGGGTATTTACTGATCCAGTTATCTTGTTCTGTGACAGGCAGAATCAATCAATCAAGGGGGAAGCTTTATGCTTACGTATTCCAGGCACATCTCCGCACTTCAGGATACGAGATCACAGTGTTATCCAGCCAAATTTGATCAACAAATGCAGTTCCCCTGTGCCACAGCAATCTCAGATGAAGATGTTATTATGTGGAACTGAGCAAAGTGATAAAGACAGTACAGAAAAGGGAGGAAAAGTCCAGCTGGACCTTTCTGACAGCCTCTATATACTACAGCTGCAGCATCCCTTTTTCTGAGGATAACAAAAATAGCACATTCCCGAGTAGCTGCTGCAGAATGCTTTTTGGCCACCCTGTATCTGTGGGTGCTTAATGAAAGAAACATTATGCCATGGACTTTACTAACATATTCTTAAATGTTGGACAACAGATTACAACCCTTGCCACGGTATTTATGAAGATTTTTATAACACAGGATCACATACTGTATTTTTCATGGTTCTGTTGTGAACAAGCATATCAAAACCTGAAAGCCTCAAAACACGTTTTAAAATCACAGCTGGCTTAAGCAACCTTTAAGTATTCTTATTTTTTTTTTAAATCCCAGCTACAAAAAGATGCACATGAATGTGTAAATGTTTAAGTCTGTCTCAAGGAGCATTCACCACGCTTTTATTTTGCCAATAGCTTTTCACTTTGCTATTGCTCTACAGTTTTTTTTACATTATTTAATCCAAAACACCATCTTTTTGATTCTACCTTTCTTTGCATTTTAAATCTTTAATGGGAGCCTTTGGCAGTCCATGGGCACAATTATTAGATATCTGCAGAGAGAAATTGAAAAATTAATCATACTTTCCATTTTATAGTTCACTACTATACATAAAAATTATCTGGTCTTAAAGATGCATTCTGTGGTCTTTCCATATTCTCTCCCCAACATGGTAAATACTATGCAAGAATCCGTGTATCTTACATTCAGATCTCCCCAGCTAAACAGTTATATGGAGAATGCCGTGTTCTCTTTTCAAGTGCAGAATTTATTTCAGATCATTTTTCAATTAAAAGGCATCTGCTGGTACTCCTTCTGTTATGGACTGCCTAAAAAATGAGGGTAAAAAGTACCCCAGACTAATCATACTGATGATATTGAAGTTGTTTATTACCCTTTTATGGGCTTGGGTACTTAAATTACAGTTTTTCACAACTGTATGCAAAATGTGTAACATAATCCTTATGCAGTTTATTATAGAAACTGATATATGCATTAATCTGACCTTTGTCTAAATAGACCCTTAACCACAGGGAAAAAAAATCCAAAGGCATCTATCAGCATGTGAGCAGTATCAAAACTGCTCAATCTATTAACTTTGTTTTCCTTTCACTATTATTAAACTGGAAAGCAAAATTCAACTGGAAAATTATGCCATTTGAGTTCCCTTGTCATCATGTAATAAGTATGAGAAATATATGCGCAATAGCCAAATGGCCAATAGACAAAACACCCACTCCAAGTGACGTACTGTTTTCCATACCACTCAGACAAAATCAAAACAACAGAGCTGTTGCAAACAAAAACAAAATAACATTTCCCATAAGCATTCCAGACAGAGAAAATTTACAGGAAAAGAAAGCTGGGAAAAGACCCAGAGCAAAGTGAGTGTTTGTACCTCCAGCCATAAAACCCACTTCTGCAGAGCTGGTAAACAACAGTTTAACATGAAAAACACATAATGGCTCAGGATCGATTAATTGTCAAACTTTGGAGTTAAAGATTTACACCAGTGGAGAGGGCTGAGCTGCTCGGCCCTCCTGCCCTGCCAAGGCAGATGCAGCCAAGGACTGTGCTTCATTCAGGAAAGCAGCAGGATCCGGCATGGGGAAAAGCACCAGCGATAAAGCAAGGAGGGGAAAGTAAACACTCAGGTTGATTGCTTCAGAGAAGCGTGTTCTGCAGAGACTTGGAGGGAAAAAAAATCCAGCTTTTTTTATTTTGTGGAAGTCCTTCCAAGTCCCTGTGCAGCCTGGCGGAATAACAACTTGAAAAAGTGAAGATGTCGCTTTTTTATAGCTGACTCATATTTATATAACTTTGTTAATGCATCTGCTCCCTGGAAGTTACAGTATCTGTGTTTTGCTGCCGTACCTGCCCATAAATTGTGGCAGCGCGGCAAATATCAACAGCTGCATTTTCCTCTCCCAGCCCGTCAGCGTACAGTGTCTCCATCACAGCGAATTCCTGTCAGCCGCACTCTCGCTAACACAATTCCTATGTTTTGCCTGGCAGTAAATGGACGCTCCTGCCCCAGCATCATCTGAACAACTCTGTTAACATTTGCCCCCGAGCGTCTCTCTCTTTGTCCAGTCCCTGTCTTCTAACAGATGTCATCCAAGTCTAATCAAGCATAAAATGGTCATAAATATTTCTTTCTGGTAGATTTCACATTCGCATTTCATGCAGGGACATGATATTTTTCTGCTACCTCCAGGGAGTACCTAATGCAAAAACCAGTTACTTACATTCAAGGCTCATGTTCCTTTAGTAAAATGCAGCACATGTTCTCAGTTCAAAGACATAAAAAGGCGCAAGACTTTATCTTCTTTTGTTTAACTGCACCTTTTTTTTTTTCTTAATAATGTGTGCCACAGCTTCTAAGTCTGACATTGTCCTTTGCTTAATAGGAAAACACACAATCACATAAAGCTGAATTTTGACCGTACCACTCTCTCAAGCACAAACATTTCTGAATTTCATACTCCTATACCTTAACTGTAGCACAAAAGAGAATTTTTATTTATCTTTTTTCTCAGCTATTTCCTTTCGGAAGCTATTTAAAGACTTCACAGCATTAGAAAGGCACTTCTCTATTTTGGTTCATTTTATGCAAAATCTTGCAACATACCCTCCTTGTATTTTCTTAAAACAGTTAAATGATTCTAGGGTACAAATTTGAGGTTCATGCCTATTTATCAGTTGGTAATCATGAGATACAAGCAATTTCCAGTACTTAAACTTTGAAACTATTCAAGATAATGAAGTCTTCTTAATGTTAGAGTCATCAGAAAAATGATATTTACCTTTGCTAAACTTGGTAAATAATGTGTCAGACTGGAAAATAAAGTTAACCTTGGGTTATTCATAAAGCCCTATGTCTTCCTATTTTTTCCCCCGTTAAGTTTGTCAAAGCAGAAATATGACATAGCTATTTAAAGTGAACCACACAACACTTAAGGATATAGATCACAACAGCGAAGCTGTTTTTCCTCCTCCTCCTCCACTGAGCCTAATATTTGATTACTGTTAGTCAAATCAGGCTCTCAGGCAAATAATCTCCATTTTTTAAGTTAATGAGATGTGGTCATGTCGACAACAGCTTGCAGAAACTTTTAATTCCAATTCCTGCAGGCTGTGCTGGCCTCTTTTACAGCAACCACTGTATGAATGAGTCAAATTTGCCAAAATGGCTTATGTAGACAAGTGCACACTTTAAAGAGGCACTAATTAAAAATACCCACTGGTATCATAATTTAAATACCATGAAAATAAACTGTAAAAGTAGCTCAGCTACAATCTTATGACTTTCCTTAGAGCTCGTTTACTTTAACTAGATGATGTTTTATTGGAGATGTATTCCTAGCTAAAAACAATTTTACGTCTTGGAGGAATTCAAGATTTTGATATAATTAAACAATTTATGTTAATATTTGTTTCACATAAGCTATTAAGCAAGCCCCCCAGAACAAGTGCTAATTGAGAAAGATGCAAAGAAGTAGAGTGCTGAAGTAAGCAGCAAATTTATACTGTTGATTTACTGCTCTATCTGCAACTTCCCCCCTCATTACAGCTCTCTTTCTCCCTCTCACTCTCCTCTATAAGGCTCCCAGCTGTACTGAATCCCATTAAAACATTTTCCTTGGATGCTATTATCTACTGCTTTCCTCAAAAAAGGAAGAAGAGGAAAAGGGAGAAAGAGAGGTGGAGCTTGGTATTATTCTCGATGCACTTCCCTGGCCACAACTTCTCCCAAATCCCTTTTGTCTTTCTGATTTTTTGGCAAGGAATGCGAGCAGCACAGCTGTAGCGTAACAAAAGCAGGCGCGAGACCAAAAATAAAATACAAAAAAAGTTGGTGCTGAGAGGGTTAAACCTATTTAAGGGGTTAAATATGCAATTACCACTGACTAAAACCAGAGAGACACATAGATAAATAGAAGAAATGAAGTCCCCAGGTTCCATTCAGAAGCCTTCATCACATTACTACCAGACAGAAAACTCTTTAAGTACCATTTTCAGATGTTAAATCATTGTTCGCGCAGCACATATTCTCACTATTCCTGGGGGAACAATATCTGAAGACAGCGTGCTAACAAATGCAATCCAGTAAACAGGCATTTTTCCTCTTGTTGTTAGTACCTTTGTGTTCCAGCTCCCAGCTCTGTCATCCATGCCTTCTCTCTGCTTTGAAGTTAAAGTACTGAATGAGCGTTGTCATCTATTATCCAGAGTGTGCATGTAGATTATAAATAAGAAATAAAAGTGACTTTCAGTACACTGCTTTTGCATTAGCAAGTTGCCTTCTCTGTTACCTCCTCTGTCCTTCATACTTTGTTACCAACATTATATTAAAAACCTGACTTTAAGTGTTTCTTGTAGAATGCTATAAAATACGTACACAGCAGAGACAAAAGTTTTATTGAAACAAACAAGTCCAGCAGTTTAACCAGGTTCATGAGTTCAGCTCCAATAGACTGTTTAACCCTTATCTGCAGATGTCCTTCAGGCCCCTGACACATTAATGGCATCCCCGGCTTCTCTTGCATGTGCCCTGCTGAAAACACAGAGCTATTAATTACACTGAAGTTTATTTACAGAAAGGCTCCTTTTCTACTATTGATCAATTATTTATTAATATTTTCCAGTGTGACAATCTCACCACATTTTCATTCTAAGGCCCCGAATAAACAATTTTCACACAAGGAACAGCACTGACCTATTTCAACTGCATCTGCTTGTACGTGGGCAGAAAACTCTTCTCCACGAGCATAACTACGTCTGAGACTCAGAAATGTTTCTCCCGTTACTTCATCTGAAGGAAGAGATGAGCAAAGACAATCTGTACTTTCAGTGCCCAAATCCCTCAGTCTTCCCTCTGCCTTCAGCTGGCTTCACCAGCCCTGAAGGGCTACAGAACTTGTGCAGCAGGTTAATTTGAAAATTGAGATTACTGAGGTTCAGCGTCTTAATCCACACATTTGCCTAAATTATGGCAGTTTAGGAAGCAAGCGGAAAGGTGTTTGGAGCCCTGAGGGGTGGTGGGCACCCGGAGAAGCACACACCAAGGATGTGCTGGCCCTGCTCCAGTGGGGAGTTCCTGGGGCCACCCCCAAGCAAGGGCACAGTGCACCCGGGTCTCACACACCCACTGCCCAGATGCGCCTCTGCAAAACAACACAGGTTCTGGGGAATTTGAGCAAAGCCAAACCAGGCTGAGCCCAAAGCGAGCACTGCATGACGACCTGGAAGTCACAGAAAGCCAGCTTGGGGAACAGTAAGCACAAGCCTGGGAACAACACACTTCTAAAAAAATAAGAAGAGACCTTTTTCACTTAATACATTCATCATCACTTAGAGGAACATCCATTTTAGAGGACCAAAAGCATCCTTATGCACCTAGCTTCCCTTCAATTCAATGTTCAGCTCGAAGCCTTAATTAACTCTCACACCATATCTTTGCCACTTCAAGATGAGAGTAACACAAGAGACCTGAAGACCAAAGCTCCTCCGGAGAGGGAGTGGAAAAGGCTGGATGGGATGTACTGCGCAGGGACCAGCACTGCCACGGCTGCCGCCTGAGAAACTATGGTATCAGCCAAGATTTCCTGAAAATCAAATCTCTCCGTGCAGCTCCCTGCCTCCCTCAGCTTTCGGGTCAGAAGGGAAACTCCTTGGCTCTTCTGGCCAGCAGCAGAATTTGTGGTACATCTGTGGCTGAGTATGGGCTGGCCAGGTAAGGAATCTGCAGGGCAGGCACAGAGGAGTTCTCCTTCCCTTCATCCCTCCAGGCGTTCTGGATCTTTCTCCCTTTCATCCTTTTGGATAAACAATAATGATATAAGGAGGTTCAAGCATAGCCCAGTGATTTTCACTTAGACATATGGGAGCCAGTCCTTTCATAAAATGCTTTTGGTAAATGATTCAAGTCCCTGTAAAGACCACTGCAATCTAGTAATGATTTCCAAAGTTGTTGCCTACTGCCTGTCCATAACATCACAAAGAAAAAAATCAGATGGAGAAAAACGGAATGGAAGAAGAGGCACATTCTCCTTCCTTCCCTCTACCAGGATAAGATGGAAATGTGATTGTGCTGAACAATCTTTCATTAGCAGATAGCACATCTGCAGGCAGCTGAAACAGCCTGGAGAGCCTCATCCTCCATTCCCTTAGGTAACGTAGCAGCGGATGGCACAATCTCTGGATGCACAAGGAGTATCAGCAATCCCATATGAACGTTAAGGGCAGGCTGCTAATCCCTCCCTCGGTGCCAGCCCGGGGTGCACCAGGCCACAGGAACTGCTCCAGCTCTGGGAAAGCACTAAATGTTGGGCCTGACCACATCTTAACCCTGGGAAAGGGGCAGCCCTTGTGTCTTTGGCATTCAGGATCCTTAGTGTCCCCGTGGAAGGTAGACTTAAGCATGCAAACAAGACACGACTACAGTGCAATCATCACCTCAGCTCACTGCACGGGGTGTACCACTGGTAGAAATACCCAATCAGTACCAAATCAGATGCTTGGAGCACACATCTAAACAAATGCCAGCACAGAGCGTCCTGGGGTGTATTCCCAACGTATCTGAGTACTTTCTCCTGCACAGCCCTGCACTTCATTTTGTCCTGTGTGTCTCTGGCCTTAAGGGATCTCAGCAGCATCACCAGCCAGTGGTCAGCCTTTCTTTTGCTGTACCTGAACAGGGAGATTTCAAGGGGCTAGAGAGAAAATGTCATTCCTCTCCAAGGAAAAGATGATCAATCCTTGAAGTGGTAGCTGCTGTGTCATCAAGAAAAGCAGCGTCACCTTACAGCACAGCATGCCCGAGATTGCTGAGAAGCCTCAGTGGCTTTGTTCAGACACCATGGTCCTGTCTGCTGCATGCTTGTCACCCCTGGAGGTCTGTCCCTGCCCACCACACAGGAGAACATAATGGGGTATTTCTGACTCTGGTAGGGGCCAATCTTCCACCCACCTCCTATCCACAGGACTGAACAAACGGAGCCCCAGCCTGGCCCCCTTACTCAGCAAGTTCGTATCTCACCCAAGATACTAACAAGTAAATACTCCCGGGTTTCACAAGTTCATTTAACAATAGCTGTATCTCCCCAGCACAAGAGGATCAGCTCCTAAAGACAAGATGAGAGAAGGTGAAAAGCTGGTCTTAGGAAACATGAGATCAGGTACGAAAGGGATTCTTTGCTGTCAAAGCATAATATGTCAGTTTGTGATAAACCTGAATTGCTTCATATACCAAGGATCACTAGACATTAGCTGCTTTTTATATGGCAATATGGTGCAGGGGTTTCAGACAGAATATTGTTTTATGTTGATCATGATAAAACTCTCTGTAGCTTTGATAAAGCCTGTATAGATAGCTTTTCATTGAAACTAATGAGTGATACTGGCTGTTGGATGCCGAGACACGCTCTTGATGCTTTCCAATGGTTCAACTTGTAACTAGGAATCAATTCAGCCTGGATAAGCAAGAGTGCTACTCATCTAAAGGGTTTTGAATGATGATCCTGTTCCCTGTGTTTTCCCTAGGTACATCTGAAAAGGTACGGTGACAAAGGGAGCACCACATGTTGGCAAAGTGCAGCTCTTACCAGAGGGATCTCCTGGGTTCAGCCTGCTCTGAAGGAACAGTTGGCTCACACTGTAATCAGCCATCAAACAGCTCAGACCCTATGGGCTATTCACTTAGCACACGCCTTTTGCTGCTCTGTTTTCCAACATCTGTTTCAATGCTTGTCATCTCCCTGCTTTAAACAAATGCACTGCAGATGTCTTGTCTTGTGGACGACAGAGACTTGGCAAAGACAGGAATAGTGGCCTCCACATGACAGAGGCACAGCTATGGCAGTTATTATTGGGGGGTTCTGGAGGGACTGTGTGCATTAAACATGGAATGAGATTTTACACTCATCCCCCCACACCCCATATTGCCCTTTAAGCCTTCTGTTTTGTCCTTCAGATTTTAGAGACCGATGAAGGACAGGGATCAGGATGCAGACTGAGATGCAGCCTACTCAGAAACATGTGGCCTCAATCTTCTCAAAAGATTTATCATTGACATATGCAATTAAATGGGAAGACACACCATTTGCTCATCTTTTGCTCTGACAATCTGATACAAGACTGGACATGGAGGGACATGATCTGTGGTAAAGACAGCAGCTTCTCAGACCAGATTCAGGCCTAAAAACAATAGAAGAGAGACTTCCTTGGGCTAAGATTGTGCTTCTGGAAGAACCAGTATATGTAATGGGATACACAGGAAGAAACAGGACAGGTGAGGGGACTCCAGGTGCATCCCTCCGAGGGTGCTCAAATCCAGTCTGAGGTTCCAATAGGAAAACCAGTTAACTGAGATTTGGCATTTTGTATTTTCTGAGAGCACTACTCTTGCCCCTGTGGACACACCTTACCTCTAGCTGCTTTTTGAGGTTTGGCTGGGGTGAGTCATGTAGTTAATAAGATTCCCACAATATCATTTTTCATTAGCTTGGGTAATTGGTGCAATAGCTGTAAAGAGGCTGGAACAAGCCTGGTGATAGAGCTGGCTGCTCTTCCCACTGCTCTGCCCTCCACAGGAAAGGTAACACGGCTACGTCTACACTGATTTAATGTCAACTGCAGATGACGAGTCAGTCCAAGATGCTTAAATCTACGGTAAAAACATGTTATCTGTTGGTAGGTCTTCGAGCAGAGGAAAACCAGGATCTGCATTTTGACTGTAAAGACTTCTGATACTATCTCAAAAGAACATTTTCATGTGCAAGCTAGAAAAAAACATAATCTTAACAGAATTACTGTATATTGGCTGTATGCATCCCTGGGTCACTCACAGAAAGGAAGAAGACAGCAAACTTGTGAGGAAGTCTTACGAACACCACAGATGAAGGGACAACCCAGAAAATCTGGGGATGATACCACATTGGGAGCGACTGCAAAGATGCTGGAGGAGAAAGTGGAGAAACTGTCTGTAGAAATGGGATGGCATTTATTAAGGATTAACTACAACATGCTGCAATTCAGCTGCAATACCCAAACCTTGTAAATACAGCAAGGAAGACAACTGATTATGTGGCACTTCTTCAGGGAAAAAAAAGAGGCTAAGGATTACAGTGGATCACAAGTTGTGTATGAGTCAACAGGGTCAGGCTGTTGAAAAAATGACATGTACCACAGTCAGATGCATAAATAGGAGCATTGCCTGCAAGTTATACACTGGGAAATTCATTGTCTCCACTTGCTCCAGCAACACTTCAACTGGAGGATCATGTCATAGGAGCACTGCAATTCAAGAGGAACAGAGACTGATTGGAGATAGTCCAGAGGACAGTAGCCAGACTGACCACTGCACTGGAAAATAGGATGCACAAGGGTAGAGCTAAGACTGCTTAAGTTCTGAGAAGATGGAGGGTACAGATATGGGAACAGCATTTGTATATGAAAAAGGACGCTGCGAAGAGAAAGGAGACAATCTACTTTCAGCCTGTTACAGAAACAACGAAAGGGAAGCACCAGAAGGATAAGAATTTTAGTTAGGCATTGGGAAGAAGCTTCCTAATGGAGAGTTAAGCACCAGAAAACCCTGCCTGAGAAGAAGTGAAACCTCCATCAATAGACTGGCGAGACACATAGGGGGCAGATTAAGGAGTGCCAAAGATACACTCTACTGCTGCCTTTGGTCTGCATGGAAAGACTGGGGAAAAAAGTTTGTTTTAGAAAAATCCACAAAGAAAAAGGCTTAAGACTAGAGAGGAGTTCACAGCAAACATGGGCTGGTGAGCTGCCCTGTTCCACATGTGGCTGCTGTGCCCAGCGAGGCCATCAGCCAGCACCAGAGAAGTTACTACCATGGGCTCTCCATGACCTTGGAAGGATCCCCAAATGTGAACACGGCACGCGCTTCCCTGCCCCAGGCACATATTTTTGCTCACAGTTTATGAATCTTTGACATACAGTCCCTATGACACAGCTTTGGAAGACTATATCTGTTATTTATTAGGCCTAGCAACTGTCCTTGTAACCAATTAGGAATAAAAGCAGGTGGTCAACAGAAACACTGCAGAATAAAACCCCTCAGCAAAACAAATACCATCCCTTTAGGAGCAAAAAGAAATAAATACTATGAACAGAGCTAATCACAGCTAAACCCTTATAATCCAGTCCTTGCCTGGGTTAGAGACTGGAACCAAGAGCAAAACACTTCAAAAAGCATTAATCGGAGGAATGAGTGAATCATTTCGCAAGGAAAAGAAGGAACCAGAACTATTTTACACTCCAAATGCTCACCATGTTGTGAATAGGGGCTCAAACCTGCCCCATCACACTGGACTAAGGGCCAAGGGGTCCCACGCTGCCCGCTGGGAGGGCTGCTCCGGGGACCAGGAGGAAGGCTCCCATCATGGGCTTCACCCTGGCAGTCGTAAAGAGAGACTGACGAACACAAAACAGCCTGCTTTTAGCTCCTCTATAAAATATCTACAGTTACCAGCATCCCCTGTACCTTGTTGAGTATTACACTCAATAATATTAATAGGCTCATATTTACCGTATCTTAAAAGCTAACAATCCCACTGCCAGCACTAATTAAAAAGACAAGAAGCTGAAAAGAAGCAGCGGATTATTTCTTCAATATGGATTCATGCCTAGATTTAATAAAACCTGCTTTACTGTTATAACCTTACATTTGTTTCAAGAAGACTATAAAAGATGAGTCTGCTTTCTGTTGTTTATTGACTTGGAGGGGTTTTCTTTTGGATCTGTAATATGTGATACAGCTACGGGAAGGAGGGGAAGTAGACCGTTTTCCCTGAACAAAACAACACTTCTGCTACCTGAATATCATGTCTGGGATGATGGCTGTGAAGAAATCAGCACACCTATTGCAAGAGAAGAAGTCTGAATACATGAACAGACAGTAAAAGGCAGGATCAAGGAGGTTTATGTGTAACAAACCCTCCATGTGACCTTACAGAAAACATTGCACCTACGGCTACAGTGAGTGCCACAGCCAGCTTTTCCATATACTGTATGGTTTCTTCCAGCCACGGAGCATCCCTGCCACAAAACCAGAGCTCCCATTCATGCACACTCAGCAGATCTGATGCCTTCGCCCACACTGACCCACTCTGCATGTACACACCAAGCGCAGTACATATTCCTGGTGGGAATTCTCCACTGCACCACAGCACACAACCTACCAAATAAAAATACTGCACTTAACCTACATCTGAGGATAAAATTAATAATGACAGACAGAGCAGTGTCTTAAAATTAGCTTCTTAGTAAAAATGTCATAGACTTTCCAACAAAATCCAGAACAGTTGCTTTCCATACATGCCAGTCCATCCTTCCCCAAGATTGAAGAGGAGGATTGACAGTATAGGAGCGGGTATTTAATGCAATACAACAAAGTAAAGATAAAGTACAGATGCTCTCCCAAAACCAGAGCTTTTCCTAGGCAAGCTCATCTTTAGATCAGGTTTCTCATTTAAGCAGAGGCCAGAAAAAGTCTCCTGGAGACTGCTGAGACTGCATTTTGAGGATCTGAGTGCTACAAATGCTTTCCCATGCACAATGAGAATTATAACCCATTTTATTTCTAATTTTTCCTGCAAGATGCTGGGCCCCACGACCTCATAACAAGTTCCATTTCTCCTTCCCCATGCCTGTCTGACCTTTCGCCTTCTGTGAATCACTTAATTATGTGGAAACAAAAATACGAAATGATGATGGTTTAAAAACACACATGTCCTAGCTTTGTAGGTTAGCGAGCAGCCAAAACCCCCAAAGCCGTGGGTCTGCTGCTGATTAAGGATGCCAGAAGGTACTAGGGAAGATCCACCCTCTGCCTACACAGCCCTTGTGAACAGTGAGGGACCCTACCCCTATTTTAGCACGTATCTCATTGATTACTGGAAAAAGGAGAGAAAAGCACGAGTGTCAGACAGCCAGTGGTCTTACAACACTTCACTAGTGTTGCAGTTCTTTCCTGGCAGAGGCTTTTTGGTATCAGTGATAACAACAAGGAAAATTTCAGGAAAACTCAATTTGAGCATGTCAACAGCGACCACATTCCTTTAGCTTGTGATCACTCTAATCCAAATAGACAGGATTTTTCCTCCCCCCCTCCTTTCCTGCACTTAATTTCCAGGTAGAGTTTGTTAAAGCCTGAAATCCCACCTGAACTTTGGCAAGTCTTTGAAAAAATCAAAAGAAAAAGAAAAAAGACCCATACACAAATATTTGGCTAAGCAACCCATAGCAAATTGCGTAATGCCAGTTAAAAGTTGTGTTTCTTAAGTATCAGCCCCAGAGGTTTTATCTGAAAGAAAATCCCGATTACTTCAGATTCTGAAGGCAAATTGTGACCTTGCTCTGCATCTCCAAATCTGAAACATTTGTGTTGTGCCTCTCAATAGTGATTTAATAAAGTAAGAAGGCCCTAAACATGTATATAAGAACTAGTTCAGCCTTGGAGCTTGGTCAAAAGAGGTCACCCAAAATCGGAAATGTAATGGTTTATCAAGCAAAACCAACCCATCTCCAGGCATGCAACTGCCTCCTCCTGTGTGCCCGCATGCCCCGCGATGGTTCTGTCCGTAACAATCCCAGTCCTCGATCCTTATGGTCATTCAATGAGAATCAGGATTAAGTCAGCACACAGAACACAAGGAATTACATCCACTTCTTGTATCCTTCTCCTTGGCCTGCCTGGGAACATGCACTTCTGTGAGGGCTGGGGGCGAAGGGGCAAACTGCTCTGATGAGTTTTGCAACACGTTACCGGATAGATTAAATAGCCTAACTCTCTCCAGCCTTCACTTTACCAGCCTTACTTGCAGTAGCCTGGGAAAAAAAGGGGAAAAAAGGAAAAAAAAAAAGGGGGGAGGGGAGGGGGGAAGAAAACCTCTTAAAAGAAAAAGAAGAAATATGATTAAAAATAAATTGAAAAGCCCAACTTGTAATAAAGCTGGCACTTGCCCCAGGCTTCAGAAATGTCTGAGACATGACACTGACTATACAGACACTCCACAGAAACAATATATAGCTTTTATAGGGGGAAAAAGAGGGATATTTGCACTATTTAAAACAGGTTGCAAATACAGTTTATGTTTTGAAAACGTAGGGAGCGGAGCTAACAAAACACAGAACGCAGCAACAAAACAAGCAACACTCATCCTACAAAACTGTCATTATATAATGTCACTGTTTACACTAAGCCTCCAAAAAATACCTTCTGTTAATTTTTTTTAATTAATGGGGTGCTATACAGTTAAATAAACTCATGAAGAGGATTCATGACTTTTGCATTTTTACTTCCTATCCCAATCCTTATTTACAACATTACTGTTATAAATTACAACAGTACTGTTGATATTCTTCTCACTTGCTGTGATACCCAATGGAGCTCTGCAGGAGAAAGAACATAACACAGGAAACCATGGCATTTGATTCTGCTCTCATTTAAATGTATTTAAGTCAGACAAAACTCCACTGAAATCAACAGCTACGCTAGTGAAAACCACTGCAATTCCACTGCTGCTCCTAAGGCACTGCCAAACCTCCCGACGTGCAGCACGTCTCCAAATGAAGTTAGACTACTTCTAAAATATCAGCAATCCAGGCAACTTCTTATTAGCATGAAATTACTTAAGCCTTAATTCAGCAAGGTACTTAAGCACATTCTTAATTTTACAGGCATGAGACATACCAGAGACCTTAATAAGACCAGTCCCACACTTACATTTAGGCACATGCTTAAGCATCTCGCAACATTAAAAGCCACAGCGAGGAACAGTTCCATGTGAATTAACATGCTGCTTAACACCCTCCCAGGCACGCCACCATTTTAAGTTTGTTCTATCCCAGGTTTGGTTGCACCACTTATTAGATAACACTTAAAGTATGAGATCAGTGGAGGAGGAACAGACAATAATTTGAATAACAACAATCATCTGAAATAGACTTTTAATTTCTGTCTGATGCTTACTGAGCTTCTCTCACAGTGAATGCACGTGTTGGATAACAGCTTTAAAGCATTCCTGTGCGGACTTTCCCTAAACAGCACTCCTCAATGTGTAACTTTATTGCTTATGAGTAAGCATAAGCAAATACAGGGGGAGAGCGCACACCTACGAAAACAGCTGGGAACAAACGTACCACTGCTGAATTTTCACAGCAGATGCAAAGAGAAAAAACAAACCAGCAAACCTATTTCAGAAGCTGCATCTCTTCAAAGAGGCCACAGAAACCTAAACCATTACTGCATGATCTTAATTTACCAAGAGAAGCAAAAGCAGCTATTGTAAAAAAAAAAAAATAAATACAGAAATAGACATCCATAGCCTAAAGAGGACTTCTGGATTTGGATGTGCACATAATCCAGGTGATTACATGCCTAATGACCCAGCTTCTGCATGTACATGCTTGTACCTGCACACACAACTGCAGAGCTCTAGGTGCCAATGTCAAGGTGCTCTGAGGACTCAGATTTATGCTGTTATTTATCAAAGACCTTCGAAGCAAAATAAAACAAAACCAGGGCAAAGAAAAAACAATAATCTCAGCAACTGCAACAAAGTGGTAGTTTCCCCTTACCCTTCAACAGTTAGAGAAAATTTAAGGTTTGTTGATGTTAATAAGTAGTTGTAACAAAGACATTAGTAATAGTGAGGATAGCGATTGCTGTGTGAATGTTCTCAGCATGGTTCATTGACAAGAGATCTAAAAATTGAATTATTAAGGAAAAAAATCATTGATTCTAAAATCCAGGCAAGGTAGCCAGCCTTTGTTAAAACTTATTTAATTTTTCCAGCGCTGCTTCATTCCCAAGCTCTCAGAGCCACAGCTTTTCCATTGAAAAGCAAAAGACATTTTACGCACAATTTTCCCTCTACTAGAAAGAGGTATATTGTGCCCTTCAGTGAACATAAAATTGATATTATCATCTCTTAGTTTATATCTCACTACTTAACCTTCAGATTAAAAGTTATTAGATTTGAATGACTAAAAAGACATCATGTCACCTTCCGTTCAATGTTGGGAGATGAGAGAACTTGGGGGAAAAGTCTGAGTGATAAAAACACAAAGTTACCAGGAATGTAAAGTTGTTTTTCACCTTCTCTGATGAAACAGCACCAGCTCTACAAATGCACCACGGTGTAATCATCAATTATCAGTGTGCTTGCATGGAGTTTAATCTATACTTTTAAATGGCTCTTTCAATAGCAACAGCAGTTTAATAATTAGGCTTTGTGTCTCTTCGGACAAAATGACTCAACGCGGACGCTCCCTCAAAGTCTAACAAACAAATTTGGTCTAACCCAGTTATGTCAATATGAAACAAAGACTTTATCTTGGCTCTAATTTAGCAGTTTTGTTCTAAAGAGATAAGTCCGCATCATGATCAATAGGACCATAAAACTCCTGATGCAGTTTGCAACCTCTCCTCATGGGTTTTCGAAATAAGATGAAACCCACCAAACTATTAACAAAAAAGCCCCGAACAACAAAAGCATTACTTTAATTTACACTGGGATATATTCAGAATTCTTTCGAGTCAAGCCTCCTTTTTGATCTGCCCAACTAAAGCAGCCTCCCAATAACACAACAAATCCCCCATTTCTTGTACATTTTCCTCATCTTTGGACATAACCAAAATGTGATGAAACCACCTATTCCCTCTGGAGTTCACTCCCCTCAGTCTAACACTTCACATCTCAACAATTCTCAAAACAACTACTGCCAAAGGGCCCAACTGTGGCAACTTCACATGGATACCACAAACACCCCAACTGCAGTCAGTGAGACTGACCGTGAAGAAATCACTGACTTGGGCACAGACACCAAAACCTAATCCTAATTTCTTATGTCTATCAAGACATTCTTTTTTTCTCCTACACATGAACAAAACTGTATTATTCATTTGTATGGAACTAAAGTGTAAAAAGTATAAACCAGGATGTAATGAAATATATATTATGCCATCAATTTTTTTTCAAGGGAAAACCCCTTCTCATTTTGTGGACACATGGTGAAACCAGTATTTATCTACATTCTCCAGAAAGCTTGAAGTGACACTTCATAATTACAGTACAGTTCGGCTCCAAGGCAAAGTGAAGAAAATAAACTTCCCTACAATTCTTTATATAAACTTCCTCCTTGTATCTCCATGTACCAGTTGCATTTGTATTGCTATTCCAGTTCGTCATAAACAGTCACCTTGTAACCCTTTTTATCAAGCAATCTAGGCACTACCTAAAAGTACACTACACTCCATCAGACAAGCTATAGGTTTACATTATACAAACATTCCGATTCTGCCTGCTCAGCGCAGGTTGTCAATAAATGCAAGCAATTGCAAAACAGCTATGTGTGTTTTTTTCTTAAGAGAACACTGATACGAGCCTGCCAGTTCTGCAAAATAAACTCTTTGCAATCTCTGCAGCTAATCTGTCAACAAATTACTATTAAAGTCATACCTCCTAAAAGTTCAAAAGCATTCTGGATTAGACAAAAGATTCGGAGTTTTATACTCGTGGGGCAGTACTTGAAGTTACGGTATCAAAGTGGATCTTGCTATTGATGTGGAGAGGTTTGTATTTCTGCCACCACGCAACACAGCACTTGGTGTCTTGCTGCTCTATACTGGAATTCAACTTTGTGTTCATTCTCTTTGTTCAGTTCACATTCTTGTTTCTCTGCTAATAACGTGAAGAACACTTTAATGAATAGTCCTGAGGATAAAAATAAAACACAATAAATAATATTTATTTTATGAGCTGGGAAAAAAAAGCAGGGAACTGGCTAGGACTGAAGCATCAAACCTTCTATTTGAGTAGAGATCAGAAACCACTGAAGCAACTAAAGCTGTGATCATGTACATTAATAGGCAGTTTGTCCCCATGAGTCTTTATTTATTAGTCCTTGGTAGACAGGAGTCACCCCATCATTACGTACTTTCTGTCCAAGCTTCCCTCGCCCAGCCTGACTTTCAGCTTGTGGATCACTCCAACACCCATTCTGCACCTCCCAGATGTTTTCTGTGACACCTCAGAGCCACAGATGATGCCAGACTCTGCCTGGTACCCCGTTCCTAGCTTTTCTGCCCTGTTCCTTGGTTCTGCCTCTGTGGGCACCTTGGGAGCAAGCTCCTGAGCTCTACTGCCTGGCCCCACAGTAAACGCCCACTTCTTATCTCTTTAGGAAATCCAGTGACCCAGGTAACCTTCATGTCTATGCCAGGTTTTATAAGCACATTACCAAAACCCTGCCCATTCCACCTCATCCTGACAGTCATTCCCACGAGACGCCGACCTGCAGCACCTATGGAGTCAGCAGCAGTGGAAAGGCAACCCCTCACCTTCAGTAGGTGCCAAAACACTGTGGGAAAGGGTTTTCCAGCCCTTTCAGCCCGATTCTGGGAACAATTTCTCCTACATGTACCTCCATTTTTCTCCAACTCTTCCACGGATGCGCTGTCCCTGAAGAGTCACTTGTACTGCTTTGGCTTTCATACATCACGATTACAAATACAAACATCAGTTGGAGCCATTTGGTTTTGTTATGCATAGCAGAACTCATCCCCGCATTTGCTACTCCCAGCTTAACAGTACATTTTACAAGGTTGCTAATGCTAAAATAATTTAGCATCCAATCACTCTCTGTCTCCTTGCATGGCAGAATCACCCTAAGATGACATGGCAAGCGTAAAACTTGTCCTACAAGTCCTCCCTGCACTTACTGCAAGAGTGCTCACACCGTACCCTCTTCCTTCAAACATAGGAACATCTGTGGTGCTCCATATTTTCCCATGGTAAAATATTTACAAGTTTGTAAACCCATTAAAACTTCCTAAAAAAACCTTAAGCATTTCTGTTTTCCTCACTCACACTAACAAAGCTATTAGTCCTTATATATTCACAAGTGTCACAAAAAAAGGCAAATCAAAACTCTGCACAGATGCTTTACAGATGCAATTGTACGTCCAGGTTTTACCGCTCAGCCACGCTCATCACGG
Organism: Strigops habroptila; assembly: GCF_004027225.2. Lineage (NCBI taxonomy): Eukaryota > Metazoa > Chordata > Aves > Psittaciformes > Psittacidae > Strigops > Strigops habroptila. The sequence continues at coordinate 30,687,068 of NC_046360.1, read as the reverse complement.
GAATACACAACTAACCCCGACAGCAAAGCTCAAACTACCCACCACTGATTTTTTATTTTTCAGACAAAACAAGTGCCAGGTGGCAAAATGAAAAGATCTGAATGAAATGCTCTTACGAAATAGCTGTTTAATTCAGAACTCATTCATTTGTATTGAAGAAGCGTTTTGTAGAATGCATTCTGTTAAGTGACCTGAGAGCATATGTTGTATACGGAGAAACATCTAAACATTATGCTCCGTGTTGTATGTGTATCTGTAAATGCTTGCATTAGCTGTCTGAAAACAACGGGGTTTTCTTCTTTTCAGCATTTAAAATATTTTCCAAACACAAAGGTTGATATTTTTATGCTAGCTCTGATTACCCTTTTGTTGTTACCAGGTCTTTTTTTGTTGCTGTTGTTTTAAATAACTGTTTCAAACTTTGCGACCAACTTGCTTTTTAAAAGATAAACTCCATGGAGAAGTTAGTCATCAAAACCAATTAACAGCAGAATTCAAACACAGAACATAAAGGTCTTTTAAGAACTTGCAGAAAAGCAAGCTCCCCGACCACGTTTATTGTACTGGTGGAGGATAAATAAACTAGAAGCTAAAATCTGAGCTGTGTGAAAGCAATGCTGCAATCCTGCCGCCCAGCCCCGCACCCTGCTCCCGAGGGGCCAGCAGCACTTGTGCTTCTGCCGGGCACCCTTCTGGGGGAGGACTCGCCTAGGAATGAATGGGTGCCACTCCTTAATTGACCCAATGGGTGGCTGTTGAATGACACATCCCATTACACGCGAGATTAGGATGTTATCTAAGGCGGCGTGAGCTCTCCGGATGGCTATGGAGAAGCCTTGGCACAGGGCGCCAGCAGGGAAGGTTAGTAAGTGGTGGCAGGGGCGGAGGAGCAGAGGTCTGAGCAATTCTGGTCTATGCTGTGCACATGTTTGTGTGACCCCCCCCTTCTGTTTCTTTCTGCACAAAGCAGCATTGGAAAATTCCATAGCGCTCCTATGGAAAACGCAGCGTAATTAACTCATTTTGATACGAAGCCTTTTTAAGACAAGACCTTTGTGTTGAACATATTTTAGTGTTCCACTCCTCTTCTACTGTCCTATATTAATCAAAGCTGTAACCCCTGTTGTCTTTGCACTACGAATCAGAATGTGCCCCTGGCAAAGAATGAGGGAAAAGTCAACAGGAATTAAGTTTCAGTGCAACTGTTTACTCAACTGTGGCCTGCAGTTATTGAAATTTTATCCGTGGTTTTGTGTGACTACTGCAGTAATGAATTCAGCATGGCTGTGATTTTCTCACTGATGGTATTCTCACTTCAAGTAAAAACCTGTAGGATGAAAATGACTGAAACAACCAAAGTCTATGCATTTAGTATCATCCATTTTTCCGACTTGCTTAATTATGGCAGCTTTCTGTCTTAGGTTGGCAAACGGGGTCCCGTGCTCCTCTGCAAGCCTTGGGTTCGCTTTGTTTATGAGTGCAGGTTTTCCTTCCCCGCAACAACCTGCTAAAAAGATCACTGTATGCTTAGGGGAGTCTTAACCAGCTGCCAATCGCTTATTTAAAAGGTTTTAAGAATGCTTATTGCATTACAGAAAGTGAGGGTTAGGCGTAAGTGTATTCACCATGGCTCTGCTGCAGCCTTTGTTCCCAAACACGTTCATGATACATGCCCAGCACTTTGGTGTAAAATTTCCTCAAAGGGTTTCAAAATTTTATCAGGGAGAAGAAAAAGACAAAACGTATTATGTGGATAATTTACACCGGCGAAGTTGGTCACTTCGAAGAACATACACTAATTAAAATACAAAGGCAAAAGGCACAATCAGGTTCCGATTCTTCTGAATTGAGGAGCAGTGACACAGGATGTATTTATTTATTTACTCTGATGTTTTCTGCAGCAGATACCTCCCTCTGCAGCCTTTCTTACTAATAGAAAACATTCTGTTGATAGAGGTTGCTAGGTTATATTAAAATTCGTTGCAAAAACAAAACTTAATGCTAGTCTACGTTCCACCCAGCGACATCTTTTGGAAACCAGTTATTTGTATACAGCGGTTCACCCCATCACTGCCACCAGACACAACACATTCAGGCAATGGAAGTCAGCCCTGATCTTTGGGTATTTCCAGGGAATTATTAAAAAGGAGCCCCGGAAGAAAAGCCCAACGTTTCCCTTTACATTAACAATTGCAATCCCCTACGGACAAAAATGTACAGAATGTCATAGGCAAGTCCCGAAAGCATCCTCTGACTGGCAAATACAAAGGGTCTGGGAGGGAAGATTAAATGCTTCATGCTTTTTCTGCAAGTAGGAAACTTGTAATACGTCTTACAGTACCTGCTGTTGCTGGAGATGTGCTAAATCTGCAGCCCCAATTTCAACTGAAGGTGTCTCGCCGTTTGATCTCACTTCCCGCAGGCTGCACTCTAGTAAATGGTTGCCACCGCTCGCTCCATTCTGAATGGCTGAACCGTTACTTTTTGTCTCAGTCCCAGATTCTTGCATCATGACTCAAAAACCTGAAATAATTCAGGGGAGGGGAGGAAGAAAAAAAAAAAAAAAAAGCAGCTGTTAAAACAGTTGCTGTATATAAGGAGACATGCCCTGGTTTAAATCCTGCCAAAACTGTAAACATTTGTCATTTCCCTTCATGCGATTTATCTTTCATTAATGGTTCATGCTACTAGTTTATGTTTATTTATCTGTTGGTACAGCTATAATTTTAGTAAGTTAGTTCTGTTCTAAATATAGTGGTATTTGCTCAACATCTTTTTTCCCTTAAGAGAAAAAAAAATATTTTTGAACCAACACACAGAATCCGTAATTAAATTTCTCTAGTTACATCTGGATGCTTTCCTTTGAAAAGGACGAGTCACTCTGTGCAACATATGATGGACAATATCACAAACTTGATACACAGTACATAAGGGCACATAGGTGAAGCACAGCATTCGCTATTGCAGATCCCATTCACACCATGATATTGCCAAGTTAGCACCTTTTATTACTCTGAAGCAATTCAGAGTGAATCTGGGATGTGCTGGACACTATGAGGTTTCATTTGAGGCAAACTGTTTTAACTGCTCACAGAATTAGCCTGTCAAACTTCTTGGCTATGGATTTGGTCTGGCTTTGGATGCACAATGGCATTACAGCAAAGATCCTCTGGTGTTACTTGGCTAAACATCAGCTCAGTAGCCACAGCTACTCCCACAGCCAGCCCTCTCACTCTTGGTGGAGGTCTGTTCTTGAGTGCTTCACAACAATGCACTCATCCAGTCTATCAGTGGGCCCCAGGCCCCACAATAAGGATGAGGAGTTCCCAGAGCTTCTGGGATTCACATGTCTTTAGAAACTAACCGTCAGGCATTTGTGCACAAGACCCCCCAAACAAAGCACATATGCTAGTTTTCAGCTGCAAACCGCTACCTTTGAGATCTTTTAATGAATTGTTTTATAGGTATTTCAACCTGCAAAGCCCCAAGTTCCAGGATTTAAATGTTACTAACCTGCTCTGCTTCCGCCAGCCTATCCTTCCTTCCCTTTGTGCTCTTTCTCTCACTCTTACCCGGCAGAAAATGGGGCATGGAAAGCCAAGCTGCATGCTCCGAGCCCACTGCCTACTCCATGCTAACTCACCACGTGCACATTTGAGCTAAATGCCTCTGTGCAGGGTAGTTCACCTGGAAAGCAGGTGCTTTATATCTAAGGAAGAAGCTGTTTGAATTCAGTAACTACGCTGAATCAAAAGAAAGAAGAAAAATCCTTTCACTTCCAACATATAAAGGAAAAGGCACGAGAAAGCAGCGCATTTCAATGGGAAACACCAGGGAAAACCCTTTCCCTGGGTACTCTACACGTGCGTAATTCGGAGCCCCCAGACACCGAATACGTGGTACCAGCTGGAGATAGCAATTCCTGCTTCCAGCACCAGCTGCCCAGCATCTGCTGGCCCGAGGTGACATTCAGCATCACACTCCGCACATAGAGGTACGCTCCAGCCCAACGCACCAGTACCAGACCTCTCACTCATTTGGTAGCTTCAGACGTTCATAATGATGATCCATATGGTTGATAATCAAGATGTCATAACTGAGAAGCAGCTGAGCAATGAGGGCTGTGTCACTACCCTGCTCCGGCACTAGCACTCCTTGCTGATTCCCATTCGAGCGGGGGAAACCACTCATTAGCCGGACCCTGCTCCAATCGTGACGGGATCTATTCACACTGATGGCTGCCCAAGCACAGGGACAGTGCTAGGACAGATTCAAACGTTCTGATTACATTTAAATAAATTTCAGCTGGTCTATGGAAACTTCTTTCAATCTGTTTTGTGCAATCTTCGAATTATGCAAGGGGACAAAAGGGCTCGGGGGCTCATTATAAAGCTTCTGTCAGCTCCCTTGTAAAAGCTCCAGAGATCTAAACAAACCTACAGCTTTCCCAATGCCACCAGCAAATGCTTTTGGGTTTTAACAAGATCCTGCTCTGACACAGGCTGAGCATGGTGTGTTTTTCATTTTTGGCACTATAAGGAAAGCCTAAAAGCATGACAACGTCTAAAGAAATGTTTATATCTAACAAGCAAGGCTGGATTACACACTGGGCAGCGACTGCATAGCACAGGTTGTTTCGGAAGGGACAGGAGTAAGATTCTCCAGACAGCTCATGAGTTAGTCAAAGGTATACCACGCAATTTTTATACACCACTAAGGAGGACACACCTTTTTTAACCAGAGATAAATCCGAAAGAAATAATGGATGTAATCGTTTTCTGCTTCCATCAAAATTTGGGGCCAAGCCCCAAATGGAGAAAATGGAGCATTGCATTAGTTTGCCTCAGCAGAGGATCTGTACAAGGATGACCACCATGAAAGACTGGGTTAGCATGTTAAACCCAGAGACTCATGCGTTTGTTGTGATGCACGACAGCAAATGATGGGCGGCGCATCAGCACTACACAGACCATACCTGATGGAGGAAGAACATACTAAAGAACTGGTGGAAGGTGCCTCCAGCAGACATTGCAGTGGAAAGAGATGCTAAAACCAATGTGCAAAAACCACAAAGTAGTACATTTCATTCTCCAACACTTTTCATGTAACAAATTGACTGGAAGTGAGAACCTGGATAAACTACTAAGGAGGGTCAGAGAAAGCACCAACCAAAGCTCAGAGACGCCTCTGACAGAGGCAAGAAGAATGTGCACCACTGAGGAGCAGATCTATCACTGCCTGATCACAATTTGTTGGCTTGCCCTTTTGAGCAAAATATCTCCAGGACACAGAAAATAATTCACAACCAAACTGGCCAAGAAATTATTTATTGTCTCTAGGATTGCAAAATGCTCCTGGAAAGAAACAACAGTAGAAATTGCTACTATTTTTCCAACCTATAGGACTGAGGAAAAGATGAATTATTTATAGCATTTGGCCACAAGAAGAACATAGTTCTTGAGAATCTTTTCCATGACAAATTTCATGCTCTATTTTACCTTTCAAAGTAAAGATAAAATAACAGTAAACCATAGTAAAGGTAACCACAGTAAGGTAACCATACCATTGTAAATGTAACCCAGCCAGGTACAGCCTCAGCTGCCCCAGCCCCTCCACTGGCTGTGCCACCCTACATGGTGTATCCAGCAGAATTGGCAGCAGCCATCAAGGGAACAAAGCTGGAAACGGAGTTTGCAAAAGGAATGTAAAAAGAGTAAAAAAAAGGAAAACCATGACGTTTGGACTTTCAAAAAATTATTTTAAAAGCAGAAGTGAACATCTTTGAGCAAATTTTGCTTTAAAAACATCCATTCACAGGCAGTCAGCTTCAATATAACTTCAACTGGGCAACAATACAAAACGAATCCACTTTGCTAAAATGCCTCCAATAGAAAACAGGATTTTCAAGGGGGAAAAGATAAAAGTGTTTATTTCTTCACTGTAGTCAAATGCGAGTTGACATAAATAATCACAGTTTGGTTTGATCATTAAGCGTCATGTCATGAAAATCAACCTGCGAGAGCTTTCTGCAAGAATGATTATTATTTGTCTTTTTGAGCGCACCTAAATGAGCTGAGGTGATGGTACACCGAGGATGGCTGAGATAATTGTCTCTCCTCAGCACAGAGGAGCAGGCCTTACAGAAGCCCATTAGTGAAGTCTGTCATTCAAAATCGTGAAAGAAAAAAGCGAAGCAAAGTTGGCTTTATGCAATGTGATTAGGTTCTCTGGGAACTGAACTGAAGCTTCAGGTCTACTATCACAATCTGCGATTCTGGTCTGAATACAACCCCAAATAACCAAGAGTGCTGAAGAAGCTGTTATGCATAATGATTTTTTTTAGGAAATACAGTACCCCACAAACGCTTCCATGACATGCAAGAGACCACGTTCTGACTTAAGAAGTTTAATGGTAAAAAAGCACGTCCATCTCTGCATCGTAGAACAAAGCAGAATGACTCTCCTAACAATTCTGCAAAGGAAAATGTATTTTTTACAGCTTAGAATACGTGGGTTCTTACCAGTGTAAGTATCTTTTCTTTTAACAAAATATTTGTGATATTTCATCTTAGGAGGGACAGAGAATGACTTAAGATTATTAGAGGTGACACAAGATGTTTTTCCCAAGAAGGGACCAAAGCTAAGCTGCCATATGAACAACTTCTAAATTTTTCTCTTGAAATCAAGGAGCATATAATAAAAGAACTGTTCTTCTATGACTTAATGTCAGCTTGGTTTAAAAATCTCACATTGGTGATCCATTTCTCAAGATTCCTGTCTTAGCCTGCTCAAAACCTATTCCAGCTTTGATGCATAGTCAAATACAAAGCCAAAGCCGTACAGTTTGATCCATCTCCTTGGTGAATATGTTACGTTCAAAGTAATGGAGTAAAAATTCAGTGGAGTGGAATCAAAGCAAGGCACTCTGTCAACAGGACGACAACAGCTCATCACCTTCCAGATGACTTGGACAGAACCAGGGGACAGCTAATTTCCTAAGGTCACGGTCAAAATTGAAAATACACAGGACGAATGTGAACTTTGGCTGAATCAAAATGACCTGAGGACTCCAGTGTCAGTGTTTTTAACTAGAAAGGTAGAACCTGAAGGAATCCTAATTTTGAAAACGTTCTGTGCTAATCCATTAAAAACAAAAGAAGTCCATAACATCACCAAGCCAAGATGCTGCAGAACACGTCCCTCAGCTCCACTGGACTATTTACATGAGCAAGGTTAAGCATGGAGATTAGTAGGCAGGAGGTGGGTGCCGAAGTGTGCAATTTCTGCAATTCCTTTACTAGTACAGTTTCTAAAGACTAAGCAGCATTGTTTAATGTCAGCATGAGGGAGGATTTACTGACTGAAGCACCCGTCAGAATAAGGACCCACTGCAAGTCTAAAAGACTAAGGGACTGATACTCAGATGTATTTAGATGCCTCACCATTCACAGAGGCATCTGGCGAGACATTTTTAAGACTCCTGAATAAGCACCAATCTACATCTTTAAGCATCTCATCACCTTTAAAAAACTATCCCCAGGGTCTTCTGAGCCTTAAAATGTCTGTTTTAACACGCTTTCAGACTCAACCTGGACTACAGATTCAGAATGCAGTCTGCGTGTTTCAAAGTTACTTCCAAGGCTGACGATTTTATTTTGCCTATTAGTACTTGGAGGTGTTTACAAATATATACGCACATAAAGATCATTCAACATTTCTCTCCCCTGGGATCAGAGCTAGAACAAAAATGTCATAAAACAAACCTTCTTTGTGAAATCTGTGAAAGATTTTAAGCTAACAAAAAGTTCAGTCTTTATTCCAGGGCAGTTAATTAAGGTTGACCAAGTCAGGCAGAAGTAAATTAACTTGGCTGATCAATTATTTATATGAAGCAGAATAAATGCCCTTAAAGAACCTGGCCCAGCCATGAAAGGACATGTAAATTAAACACAACACAGACTTATAAAATATACTACTACTTCTATAGGTGCAAGAGTTAATGGTAAAATCAGTTTTAAGTGATCAAATCACAAGATCTAGTCCTAAATTCTCCAGCAGGCATGCTATCCACATGTGCATGGTTTATAAGCAAACATTTCACCTATTTGTTGCAAGCAGTTCCCCAAAGCAAGCTCAAATCTAACTTTAGAGCGCTTCTCTGTATAATTATACATAAAAAAAAAAAAAAACCCAAACAAATAATGTTTGGAAGCATTTCATGACAACACAATGCTGCAAAGCGGATTTTACCTCTTGAAAACTGAACATGCTCCAGAGCAAAGCAATACACAAACCACGAGCAAAGCTGCTTCTTACCCCTGGCACAGGTACAAAAGCAACCTGGCGCTCCCAGCACTCCCGTTATCAGCAACAAGGACCACGATGACTTTCTCAGGAGACCACTGCCTGACTCACAGGTAGCCTCTTTTAGTGCCGGTATCTCTGGAGTAAGTGCCCTGCCAGGGAAGGCTCCTCAGGCTCCACATCCCACCACCACCACTCCTGAATTTTTCCAGGAACATGTTCTGATGGTCCCCAGCCACTGCCGAAACACCCATCTCCTCCAGCTGACCCTCTGTCCCTAGGTCGGTGAGGTGGCCAGCGGCACCATCTCGCCATCCATGAGTTCAGTACAAGAAAACAGGATTCACTAGTGGAAATTAAAAGCCTTGAGTAAGGTAAGGCTTTGATCTACCGTGAGGGAAGGCGTACAGATGTTCAGCTGCTCATTTACTAAATTACACCATGTCACAATTAACTGTGAATCAGCCAGCTTCACATGAGCAGCTCGAGGGCTGCCACCACGTTAAGTACAGAAATAACGCCGGGGAGGGGAATCCAAACTAGCCAGGTGGACCAGATGACTTCTCTCTGCCTGTGTTTGTGGTTAGCACAACTATTAGAAAGAGCCATCCCAACATATGGCATGATTTAACTAAATCAGATCATGCTGAACTCACCAGCCTTTCTCAACTTACAAACCCCTCCGCTCTCGTCATTGCAGATGGGTGAACACCCGTCATGCTTTTAGAGTTTTCAGTAGCCGTCATTTATCCTGCTGACAGCATGTATTTTAGGTATAATTATGTACTAACTAACTATAGATCAACTGTCAGAACATTAGGGTACTTTTTGGATAAAACTTCATGCTTAGCCCTTTGAAGGCCATTCGCCTACACACTACTGGAGGTTGCTGAATTGTGCAGGAGTATGAGAAAGGAGAAGGGGTTTCGCAATTAAGGATCGTCTTTAAGAATCAGCCAAAATAGTAGGAACACTCCACTGTCCTGAAAGGCGATGCTGAGTCACGTCTGACAGCGGCGTTTGGAGGAGGAGAGGCAAACCTGGAGCAAGGCAAGGGAGGAACACACACTGGATGTGTGGAAAGAGGAAACAAAGAGACAGCGACGAGGTGAAATCCTTTGATATTTCCTCAGCTTAAAGAGGTAATTCAGTGCATTAAAATGGATCCTTGAAATTTCAAAGGATGAAACTCACACAACAAAGATTGTCGAGAGTGCTATTTTCTAGGATTAGAACAAAAATGTATTGGGATTTGTTATATGATCTTACATCGCTGAGCAGGACTGTGTACTTGCTGTTATGCAAGCACCATCTTCCAATAGTGAATTTTCATAATTATAACAGAAAGGCGTAAATTTTCTAATGCATGGCAGTTCAAAAAGTAATCAAGAGAATGAGCCTGAGGGCTATTTTAATGTATGCAAAGCTAGTGACCCACAGTAAATGGGAGGTAGGCTTCAATGAATGCAAAGTAATGCACACATACTAAAGACCTGGTCTGATGAAGGACGGCTAAAATTAACACCCAATTAATTTCCGAATTGACAAACAAATGAAACCCATAAATCTACTTTCTCATTAATTTTCTTGTGGTATAATTTAAAGCAGTAATATGAGGGCAAAAACTGAGCATTATCCATCATAAATATCAAAAAAGATAGCACTGTAACACCATAAATTATGCATATTACCTGTTGTTAAAAATGATTAATGTATTATCAACTTTATCGTGCACTGTATATGTCTAGACTTATCTAAAATCTGAAATTTCATTTAGTGCTTAGGAAATAAAGGGTCCTGAGGAGTGGGATTATCTGCAGCGCATCCTTGGCTCTGCTTCCTGACACAGGCACAGCCCTGGTGCTCTCATCTCAGCTGGACTCGTCCCAGGCCCTGGGTCAGTGGAGGTGGAGCCCATCACAGGGCTGATGTGCTGAGCCTCCCCGGGGAGGGAAATGAATCACGCTGCTCTTGGAGCATCCTCACAAGCCAATCTGCAGCCCTGGTACCTGGCTCACACTGGGCTGCTCTCTCCTTCCTTGCCCGCCCAGCAGTGGGGAAGAGCTACTTGGGGATGCAGAGCTACATAGGGGGGAGGGAGGTAAAAAAGGAAGAAGAAGGAGGAAAACTTGAAGCTGTAAATAAAGCCAGTGAATGACAGGCCAGGGCTTTCCAAAAGTGCTTGAGCACATCGCATTGGCCAACGGGAGAAGGACACGTGTTGCTTTACCTCCCCCCTGTGGGTCATGCCAGTGACAGGCTGAACTTCCACCAACCTGAACCTTTGCCAGGGCTTACGTCCACTTGCCACACTCAAGTTCCTGAATAGCAGCTTCACCTACTCCAGTCTGGATGCAGGATGCCACAACTTTTCACTTATTTAACTGGACACAATGGCACAACCTCTTTCACTGTTTGCACTGTCTGGGTTACTTCTTTCTAACAGCAGCATGTACCGTCAGGGCCACAGGAACTTGAAATTGTTTGGAGGCAGCTCAGTGAAAGGCTGACTGATGCTCTGCAGGAGCTGAAACTTAAAGACAGCTGTGGTGAGAAGGGAAGGAGAGTTAGGAGCCTAATCCCTCTTGTGCCACACTGACTTATTGTGAAATCATGGTCAAACAACTTAACTTCTTAGAGAACCAGTCACTGCAGTCACCCCTAAGGAAATCCCTTCTGCTGAGGGTGTTGCCGACCACAAACAGTAAGAACAGAGAACAAGCAAATCCATAACTGAAACAGACATTAAAAAAGTTGCCATATGCTCTGTTCAAGAGAGCTAGAGCTGGTCCCTATGAGAAGCTACTGCACTAAAGCATACCAAGCTGTGCAGATAACAAGTCTCGCTCCTTTCCTTGACCCAAAGTGTCAGGTAGAGATAATGGACCACTCGGTTTTTCCCAAAGGAGTTTTTTGCATCCTCCCTTCATTTTACACATGCACACAGAAGTTAGTCCTAGTCTCCCCTTGGATAAACAAACCCCCTTTGCAAAGCCAGCTCCATCTCATTGTATGTCCCTCAGCTTGTCAGCTACTAAACCCCATATTCAGCATGAAGCTCATGCCATAGCTGCATAAAAGCTCTAGAGCCAGGCCACTTCCAAGCGACTGGCAAATATGATGCAATCATTTACATACCATCATCAGCAGAGTGAGGTTCCTTCCTCTCTCTTGGGGAGAGCTGTCTTTCAGCCGTGAGCTTGACAGAAATCATCCTTACCATCACCAGGATCATTCTTTATTTGGAAGGAAAGGAATGGCAAGTGGCAAAAAAACCCCAACCAAACCAAACAAGAAACCTTCGCTCACTGCACCGCACAATGCTGCAACTACTACTGTGTGGACACAAGCACTATCCACACTACAGGAACAACTTCTCCAGAAGGAAGGACACTCGAGTGCAGCACGGTGGAGGGCAGAGCTGCCTCGGTGCCAGCCTGGTGGCTGTTGTCTCTTGGGACGTACCCACCTGCTCATCCCAGCCCAGGCACAGCAGCAGCTTCGTGTAGAACAGGAACAGAAACTGCAGAGCTATTCTCACAGCCCAGGACTCATTTGTTTGTGTGCACACTGCTCTGAGCTTGCAACACAAACTCTTGCAGCCTGTCTCTCAAAAAAGAGGCGACTATTCAACCAAATAAAAGGCCAAAGTTGCATTTAGTAAATATTAAATTTAGTAAATATGGTTAGTTTATGCTAGACAGCAGCAGCACTGCTACAGTAAGATGATATCAAACCTCGCAAGACCGAGTGCTGGCTGTAGATGAATTAGACTCCCACCCTCCATGCATATCTCCATTAAAGCGTTTCTAAACTCTCTACCAGCCTCCAGAAGTCGAAAACCACCTCAAAGCCAGGTGCAACTCTAATACTTCTGCACAATACAATTTTCACTTCGCTATTTTCACTTACTTTAAGGCAGAGAAGGTTTGATTCATCACAGCAACACAAGTCAATTAATGACCCACTTGTCCACTTACACACTTCAGCTACCTTCTGCTTCCCACCCAGCCCCAACACCCAAAATGAACAATACCTTTGACCACTGGTGCAAGCTAGAGAATACAATACATCACATTTTTATGCATATTTTGTTGCTTGCTTTTCCAAGGGCTGAAAAGGACAAATAGTTAATTTTATCCTTCAAAAGCTTTTAATAAGCGTATATTCAAGATACTTTGATTAATTCACATATAAAGGAAGAGACACCACCTTCATACAGAAAGAGTTAACATTTCTTTCTCAAGGTCACTCTAAGAGGGTTTACTCCCTTTGTACTCAAAGCCCTAACAATTTACTGTTAGTGCTAACAGGTCCTGCCTGGCATTTGAAACCCAAGCCCCATTCAGAAACAATAACAAACAATAATTTTGAGAAACAAAGACGGTGTGAGTTTTTCTTGCTCATTTTCAAAACAACCCAAAAGCAAGAACTACCAGGATGGTGCTCTCTAATTAGGACTCCCAGAAACCAAACAGCCAGCATACAGAAATTAGCAGATGCAAACACAGTTTTCCAGTTATAAAAAGCAGAAAAGCAGCTCTGCCACCTCACTCACAGGAGGAGGAGCGACAGAGCGCGTTTTTACATTTGGTGTTTTCTCTCCATTCAAACGGCTGTGCTTCTAAAATAGATTTTCCTCAGATCTCCTCAGAAATAAAAGCGAAAGCTTTGCCTTTTCCAACTCCATCGAGGGCACATACATCAATTAAAATCCAACATAAGAAAAGAGAGAAACCAAAAAGCCCCCGACCAAACGCTGACACAGAATGCAAGGCTGTTCTTTTAGGTTGATTACCTGGTTCATAGCCCTATATCTTTGTCCTAGACCTTCTAACTCCTTGTTTGCTCCATGCAGGATTTTCTAGCCACCAGCCGTCTACCGCTGTGCTAGTCGTCTTGCAGGAGTGCTCTCTCCCTTCTGAAAAAAGCAAACAACTGGATAGATATCATTACACTAAGGAAATCTCTTGGAAAAACCAAACAACTTGCTAATCTTTCTAGCCCCTTCACCCAAGTTAAAGATAAGCAAAGCAAACCAAAGTGAGTTTCAGCCACATTCCAGGGACAAGCTCCCCTTTTTCTCCTTTATCAAAATCCCAGCATTTAAAGGTTTTTTTCCAGACCTTGCAGGATAAACTGCTGCTCACACCCGCAAACAAAGCAATATTTGTTTAATAACTGATTGCTGCCATGGGTACAGTAAACAAGGGGCCCAGCATTTGTGTTTATGAACAAACACATCATCTTGCAAGAGCAATTTAACATTAACCAGGTGGAATAATCAACAGATTTCATAGGTGACACTCGGGGCAGGACTAATGTAAACAGAGCAGGGAGGAGAAAGGGGCCACTCTTAGGGAATCAAGGTTGAGGCAAATGCATTACAGAGTAAACAGCTGGGAAGAACTCAAGACAAACAAATAGTCATTCTTCTGACATTTCGAGAAGCAGAAAGGTTGTACGTTACATGCATCAGCTGCTGACCACCATGAAATCAAACCAGTTGGGGACCAGGCCTTCTTGTTTACACAGTGCCATGTTTGCTTATAAACAACAATTTGCTGTTACCAACCTCGCATTACTCATTGCATAAACGAGCAGATCAAGTGAAATCCTGTTAACTCTTCTGTGGATTGAGGGTTTTTTTCCTCCCCTTCAACGACAACAAACAAAAAGCCTTTGCAGTCTTGCTGTGCAACCTCAAGACAACAGGCAGCAGGGGAAAACACATAGCTGTGCATCTGTTCCGATAAAGGGTAAAGAAAGGAGTTGAAAACACTTGAAAGTGTTTTACAAAACAAGATTTACCGGCCAAGCCACTGATGTAAAAGATCTATTTGCATTTTTAAAGAACATCAGCAACTGCAAGAGGTGGGATGCAACATTTTCGTCTCTTTCCTAGAACAAACAAGTAAAATGGTGGCTTCCTCCGAAACCAGCAGGAGGAACATGTACATGTGCCATTCTAGACACACACATCCACGCCCATGCCAGCTCAACGCACGAGGCTGAAGCTGCAAGGTATGGTTCAGCCCTTTTCCCTCCTTTCTTTCTCCCATCCTCAACCCTCTTGCTTCTGCCTCCCGTCGCCATTCTCTGTACATGTCCCCAGCTCATCTTCGTTAACCAAGCGGAGCAGCAGCCCCTCTGAGGTTGTCTTCTCACAACTGAAACCTCTGGCCCCCAACTGCTCCCACTCGATGTCCATCTCTTGGCTTTAAGGCATTAGTCCTCAAGGCGCTCAAAATGCCAAGGTCCCCAAAATGCCAAGGTACCCTGGGTTTGCCACCTTCCAGAAAGCCTTTCCTTTCCCATCTCTCAACCCCGCGCTGCTCAAGAAGTTGCTCATCGCAACATTCCACCAGGGAGGTTTCTGTAACTTCCCTATCCTGAACACGGATTTTGGGAAAGATGTGAAGTACAGGGAGAGCAGATGGATGGTCCTATCGGTAGGGGTTAATCCAGGGCTCCGGGTTACATTCCTGCCCTGACACAATCCTTGCGTGTGACCTCCAGAAGTCTCTTCATCCCTCTCCTATGTAAAATAAGCCCTTTAAGACATTGTACTACGTGGATGGGGGTGGAGGCTGCAGTTGTGGTCTGTATCAGGGGTCCTTCTTCCTCCCAGCTGCACCGTGGCCCCTACCTGGTTCACCGCTACCTTCTGACGAGCACCAGCATCACACACCGAGTAAAATCATGCCAGTTTTGAATACATGACACATCCAAGGTCACAGCTGGCCCTGGCACTGCTCTCCCCTCCCTTGCCATTTCATGTGCAAACAGCACAATGGCCAGAAGCCTCCCCCCTCATCATTTTTTCCACAAGTTTTAGAATATTTGCTACTTTTTTTTTTTTCACAGCACAACCCTGGGCATCCAGGGCTGGCCAAGAACCTCCTGTTTCTTCCTCAGAAAATATTTAGCCTTTTGTTGTAGTTAAAAAAAAAAAAAATAATAAAAAGCTTCAAACCCATGAAATCAGTGCAACCTACAAGTGAGACAGGTATTTAAATAAACCCCAAATGCAGCATTGTTCAGGCAACCGCCTAGTTCTTAATACATCGGCAGCATAATAGCGGGCAGGATGAAAGGTGTGACTTGAGGACGGGGTTGGCGGCCGCACACCAGGAAAACAGAAGTGCTGCCCCATTTCCTGTGCTTCAGCAGAGTATTTCTGATGTCTGGGGCTGCCGGGGAGTTAACTCTGAATTAATGATTACACACAATACCCTCCTTTCTCCCCTCCCTGCAGGACAGCGAGGGCCAGCCTCCCCGAACGACTGTGGGCAGGCAGGCACAGGTCACGGGGGATTTGGATATTTCACAGCAGCTTCAAAAATGTAGACACCGCAACCTGAAGGCTTCTGAAAACATCAAGCTCCACATAAAAGTCCTGATATTTCCTTACTTGAGACAACTGCTCTCACCTCAGCCGCCGCTGCCTGTTCCACGCTCCTTTTCCAGCACGTAAAATCACAGTTTATTCAGTACAAAGTAACTACGGTATGATAAAAACTATAAGCATATCATTCAAATGCTTTATTGGTCAAATAGATGGATGCTTTTATTAGTCCAACCTTTTTTGTAATGGAGTGCCACTGATGACCCAGTGTTAGCCTCATTCCCTGCTATTAATCACACTTCTAAGAGCTCATTTTGCTTTAAAATCTTAAGAAATTGCTATAATTTAAAGACATGGTGTCTACATAATGGGAAATGCTTCACAGATTGTATCATTCCATATAACACGGGATTTTTATGGCAATGCTGACCACGATACCAAGGTATTACAAAACTTGAATAAAATATTTGATGGAGAAAATCTAAATGTAAACTTACTTTTGCATTTGTGGTTTGCCACATCCATAATGTTTTAATCACAGCCTTTTGGGAGTTGCAGTTTTCAACTGCATGTGGCTTACATAGATTAACACTACAAAAATACTCCCTGAACAAACATAAACAGAGCGAAACAAAATTAGATGAAAATTAAATAAAATAAAAGGATGGACCATGAGAGAGAGACTGCTCGAGCTGTATTTTAACTATTTTAACACAAGGGATTTATCCTTTCATTGACTATGTTATTTCTTTCTTTTCTGCACAGGGAAAACAGATGTTACTGCACAGATGATGTTTACTGTGAAAAACTTTTATGACAAAGTGGAAGCATCTTACGAATTTACCTACACTGAGAATTAAATTAATATAATGATGGTCTTAACCCATATTATTAAAATGTACTTTGCAAAATGTTTTGACAATGTTGACTGCTGCAGGAGGGAAAACACATTTAAGACAATTTCAGCCAAATGCAAAAGCAGAAGCCTTCCATTTTTCAAATGTAAAGTAAAAAGCATCTTTAAACACCTTCTTATGAAAGAAAATGCAGTGCAATTATGTTATATGGCACACACAAAAGCGTGTTCTTTTCCCCAGTTCTCTAACAAGATATTAGTACCTCCTGGCCTTAGGAATACCATGTATAAATCACATCATACTCAGAGTGTCTGAATTAATTATAATAGGAGCTGGAGAGAAATGTTAACTTTCCAGGTTGTTGCTAAGGATTAGCCCTTGTTTACAATTCTATATTTATAGAACAAGAAAAATTTGTCAAATGAAGGGCAAAGAGAAAAGCAAGAACACAAATTTAGCTTTGATTTCAAAACAAATCAGATCTTGCAACCATTCCCCGAAAAGAAAACCACAGTTTTTAATGTGAAGATGCAAATGAGTCTCAGAATATAAAAATGTTTTATAATTCTGTGCATTCAACACTACTAGATGTTATTTAAAGAATTTATGTTAACATTTCTCATCCTCACACAGCAAGTCCAAGATGCTGCAAACAGCATCTATTTAAAATGGCTCTTGTTTCTATGGGGCACTGCGTAGCTGAGGAGGCTCAAGCAGAAGGTACAGAGCAACAGGCTTAATGCTGGCCCAGTGGAGGGCTGCATCTCCATCCAGAGGGCAAGTCATGAATCTCAAAACCATTGGAAAAGACATGTTGGCTTCCCCAAATGCAGTGAGCCTGTGATGTGAACAAGACATCTTTTAATAAAGGCACTTGGGAGCCCAAGAGGCCCACTAAACATTTCTGGAGAGCAGCGCAAGGATGCTCAAGGCTCAAAGTTGATGGGAAGGGTCCTAATGAGAAGAGTGCCAAAGCTTTGCAGGGATTCGCAGGTCTCAAGCACCTTGGCAGAACTGGCTGGGGAAGTTTATACTGCTCACTATTGTAAGGACAAAGAAAGCACTTCGGCCTCCAACACTTTCATTTCTTTTCGCAAACAAAAGCACACCCACTACAATTAAGCTGCAAACCCATTTTCATTAGGACTCCTTGTTTTCACACACTTAAAGCCTTTTAAGACCTGCAGTCCCTCTCATGCTCCCATCAGTGTGTGATTGTGTGTGGAAAACTAAGCAAAGGCTCTTTAGTGGTTTCAGTTTATGGAGAAGCAAATGGAAAAAAATGGGTGTTTTTTTTCCCCATTAAAAAAAACAAAACAAATGTAACCACCAAGTTCTGAGCAGGGTGACTTGCAAAAATGCTGAGCACCCACAACTGAGAGCATCCAACCCCCTCAAGAATCAGGCCCCTGACACAATAAGAAAAATGCACTTAGCTAAGCTTTTGTGGAAACACATCCAGTCTCCTTGCCTTGCCCTGTCCGAGGGCTACGCTATCACATTACAGCCAGGACAGCACGATGCAGAAGACAAACCTATGTGCCTATGAACGTTGGTGCGTCAGTTAACACACAGACACTACGAAAGTACCCAACATACCGGTTCAGCATCAGCCAGAACAGAATAAGTGGGACAGAAGAGGTGCTTTCCTCCTCAGTTTTATCTTGATGTTTTCTTTCCCAGGAACAGCTCCAGTCTGGGTCCAGAGCAAGGATCCCACCACATTTCTGTGCAGGAAATGCGTACGTACTGCACATGTTCCTCAACAGCCACATGCTCGGCAGTGACACACATGGATCCCAAGCACCCAAAAATACAGTTGGTCCTCACCACACTGGCCCAATAGAGGGGAAAAAAAAGTGTGAATTTTTTCCACCTCAAAATTTCATCCTGTGCCTGAGAAAACTCCCTAAAAAAGCTCTGTCAAAACCGATTTGTTTCTACTCACCAAAAAAAGCACATATGCCTACTTTTGAGTCAGGATGCAGCAAGCCAAGCTCTTAATCCCTCTTCTGCATTCACCCATGGCAGAAGAGCAATGCCATGCCAGCAGAGGTGGCTGGGATAGGGAGAGGCAACAGCAGAGAAGAAAAACTGGACACTGAACAAGCCTCTCCAGCTTGCCTTGGCCAACAACAGAGCACAATCATGAGCACTCTGCGGCTGCCCATACCTTTTCCTTGTATGATGCCAGTGCAACAGAGAGCCTCCCAGTAAACAGCACCATGGCCCCACGACCTGTCCGAAACAAGCTGGACTGGAAGGGTCCATCACTGCCAAGCGCAGCAGAGGTTGCTCCTGTGCTCTGAATCTCCACCAGCACGTGGGGCCATTTACATCCAGTGATGTGTGCTTAATATTCCAAGGCTGCACTGAATACGGTATTTGAACATCTCCAGACACATGCAGGTGCATGGTCACACAGATGTGCTGGCTCCTGAACACTGGAGAGCTAAGGCATGTGGCTTCCTGCTCCAAGGGCTTGTGAAAGACAAGGATACACTGTATTTACAGTCAAGACAAGATTATTCCATGTCAGGATGTGCCCTAAGAGGGTAATCTGCACCCTAAACTGGATGGTACGATACCGCAGCCACTGACTGAATGATCTTTTCCTTTGGCTTAAAACTGTCTGCACAAGACAAAGCAGAACAAGGAGACTAACAAAACATACAGTGTATTTTGTTCTACACTGCAGCCACATATTTCAACTGCCTCAACTGAATTCTTAGAGTAAACAGAGCTTTAAAAGAAAACAGCTAGAATAAAGAGCTTCTGGAAAGTTCCTACTGATTATGCATGCAAGAATCCTGCTACTGCTTCCTCCCATCATCTGAAAAATAAACCAAACACCCAACTTCCACAACTATCTACAGAAGTGCTATTTTTCTGAAGCATGTTACAATACTATCTGAGGTCTGCAAGTTGTAATGAATGCATCTTGTTTTGTAAAATACACAGAGGAGCTCAATTAAATGAACAACTGTAAAGGAAACAGAGCTGATAAAGGAATTAATGCTCCGTGTGCCAGATCATAACGTAACATCTAGGATAACAAAACCATGTCAAACATGCAACCGCTGAAGACTTAAAAAAAATGAAATAAAGAAGTTAAACCCTAAAATATTTTAAGCATGTAAAATGAAAATGTGCAGAAGTTATTTTATATAATTGAGAGAGAGGGGAGCGTGGGCAGCAGCAAAGGGGTCTCTTGTAGCTGTTTGTTCAGCCTGGAGAAGAGAAGGCTCCGGGTGAGACCTTATAGGTCTTCTAATACCTAAAGTGGACAACAAGAAACCTGGAGAGGGACTTATCACACGGACATGTAGTGACAGGACAATGGGGAATGGCTTTAACCTGACAGAGGGGAGATTTAGACTAGATATTAAGCAGAAGTTCTTCCCTGTGAGGGTGCTGAGGCGCTGGCACAGGGTGCCCAGAGAAGCTGTAGCTGCCCCATCCCTGACCGTGTTCAAGGCCAGGTTGGACACAGGAGCTTGGAGCAACCTGGTCCAGTGGAAGGTGTCCCTGCCCGTGGCAGGGGGTTGGAACTGGATGAGCTTTAAGGTCCCTTCCAACCCAAACCAGTCTGTGATTCTATGACAAGACTTATTAAACACACAGAAAGACAGAACATTTTATAAACCACCACCTGCTCCACCGACAATCCGCTCCTTTCTCATTGCCCA